>NW_010553274.1:0-9126 GCF_000687285.1 Phaethon lepturus | reverse complement strand
AACTGGGGTCCTGGGGGAGCAAGACGGGGATCTCCAGCCCAGTGCAGGAGCACCCACCTCTCGCAGTGAGGCAGCCCGGCTCCCTGCGACGGCGCAGTGCGGTGCAGGGCACGTGCTGGCCACGGCTGTGCCTGGAAGGGAATTTCAGAGGGATGCGATGTGCCTGTACGCTGGGCTCCTGCAGCCGCGTCCAAGAGCACGCAGCGCAGAGGCTGCTGGCTGGAGAAGGGCCAGCATCCCCACGAGCCCTGACCCTGGGGAGGCGACCAGATTCATTGCAGGTGCACTCAAGAGTAGGGTGCTGTGTCCCATCACCCACCAGGAGCCAGCAGGCAGGAGCCCTTGCTACCCCTCATCCCTGCCCAGTGCACCGGGCACCTCGTCACCGCCGTTCCCCTGGTACCAGCACGGCTGGGGCCCCGCGGGGCGCAGGCTCCGGCGCTGTGCTTACCGTTCCTGTCCGTGCTGGCACCGAGGGACAGGTGGGAGGTCAGCACCATGGCAGGGACCAAGTACTCGAAGGATGGGATTTGAACCAGCGGCAGCCTGGGGAAGGGGACAGCAGCGGCACGTTAGGGTGGAAAGAGGAGACAGGGCTGCTCCCAAAGATCTGGCTGCTGGAGGAGTGTGGGCTGGGAAGTAGAGGAGATGGGAACCCCGAAGTGGCAGGAGGGCACCCCATACCCAAAAAGTGCCCTAGCACATCCCAAGCAGCAGCACATGAGATGTGCGCAGAGACCAGGGGCTTTGCCGAAGCCCACAGCCAGCCCCTGCGTGGGGCATGGGCAGCACAGGCACCCGATGGTCTGGAGGAGCTCTGTATGATGCTGGAGCAAGGCAGCGAGGAGCTAGAGGGAAAGCACAGCAGTTTTCCTAGAGGGACATGTGAGAGAGGAGGATGCAGGATGGCAGGGAGGGGACAGGCATGCAGAGATGCAGAGCAAGGGGTTGTCCTCATGCCCCTTCCCACCTCCAGCAAAGCCTGTCTTCCCACAGCCTAGGAGGGGGCAGAGACATGCCCTGCCACAGCATCACCCTCCTCCTGGCCACGGCTGTATCCCCTTCATCTCCCTTGCTCACCGGCTCCCCAGGGTGGTCTGCAGCACTGTGGAGATGCCGCAGGCAAAGAGGCTCCGTGCCAGCAGCTCACCGGTGGCCTGGGCATGGGGTGGCTCCTCAGGCAGGGTGGGCAGCAGGAGGAGGTGGAAGATGCAGAGCAAGGAGGCCTGCACAGCCAGGTGCTGTGCAGGGAAAAGGGTAGGTGATCGCGACTCCCTGCAGCACCCAGAGCTGCAGCCCCCCGTGCCCAGCCTCCCTGAGTGGATGCATGCTCAGTGACACCCCCAGACAGCGCCCACCACTGCCCGCTTCCCTCCCAGCACACCCTCGCCAGAGCATCAAGCATCCTTTGCCTGGCAGGATGTGGCCCCTGCCCTGCCACTCATGTGGATCCCAGCTCTCTCCCCATCACCCCATCTCTCTGGCTGCTCATCGTGGTCTCCCCTTACCTGGAGGGCTAAGCAACAGCTCAGAATCCAGGAGCACATCTTCTGCAGGGAGCAGGATGTGAGCGCAGGGCTCCCAGCACCAGGCGCTCTGCAGCAGCCCCCATTCATGCTGCTGCCTCCCCACACCACCCCTGGTTTGTGGTGCAGAGGGGGTGGGCAGGCTCCCACCCCCCAAAGGGCTCCTCACAGCCTGCGCACAGCTGAACTTCCACCTTCTGCAGGAGCTGCTCCAGGGTTAGCCATTAACTCGAGTTGGTGAATAACCTGCCCTTGCAGCCAGGAATGCAAGCGTCACCCTGCGTTGTCACCAGAAGGGCCAGGTGACGGCCACCCATGGCCAGGACACAGGACATGGTTACGGTGCCAGCTGCCCACAGGCCAGGTCCTCTTGCGGCACACGGGGCAGGGACTGGGTGGGCCACAGCACAGACACATCTTCCCTCATGTGCAAGGAGCATCCACACCAACAGCATCCTCCAGCTCCAGCGTGCCCTGCCTATGCTTGCTCCTCCCCAGCACGGCATCCCCCTGGTCTCCTGGTCCAGCCCTTCCTCATCATCAGGCCCTGAGGAGCCCATTAAAAGCTGCACAGGCCCCCCACCATGTCCTGCCATTCCCCTCTGTGGGTACTGCACTCACACTGGGACAGTCTCTGATGGGGGTCTACCACATCCCCCAAAGCTCCTAGAAGGAGGGCATTGAATCCTGCTGCTGGACAAGTATGCCAGGGACAAGAGCTGCCTGCTTGGCTGGGAAGGCTCCCAGGGGAGCAACAGGCAGGGGATGCTTGTGTTTTTGTCACAGGACAGAGGTGGCTGTGCCAGCGACCACAACGGCAACCCTGCCAAGCCCTTGCTGCTTAGGGCTCACTCATTAACTGGACTGACTTCGGAGAGCAAAGAGCGATGGAGACCATGCATTCCCCGCATTCCCAAGGATGGGTAGCCTCCTTTCTCCCACTGCCCTTGCCTTCCCCAGGCACCAGACCCAATATCCCTCTTGTCACCAGAGAGTCTGGTCCCTCTTGAGCCTGACAGGACAGGTCTCGCTGCTCTGGGCTCATTTGCCGGCACTAGGACCTGCCTTGCACACCGGCTCAGAGAGCAAGCACTGCCTGCTGTGACCGCACGGCTGCATCAATGGGGCTCTGCAGTGGGACACTCATGCTGCCAGCACGGAGCAGCTCAGCAGGACAAGGCAGGTGCACAGCAAGAACTACTTTTATTGGAAGAGATTTGCATCTACAAAAGAGTGAAAAACAGGTGTAAAATCCACAGTAAAAAGGAAGGGGCACTTCCTGATGAGCTGGGCTGGTCAGCAAGACAAAGAGCCATCTTCCCGCCCTGAGGAGCAGTCAGGCACTGTTTGCTCACAGCCATAGGCAGCTGGGGTTTGGGATGGGGTCACAGAGCACCCCAGTTTCAAAGCACCCAACACAAGCAGGATAAGGAAGCTCAGCCTTAACCACACCTCACCCCCTCCAAGCCGAGCAGGGCACAACCTCTCCCTGGGGCACAGCCACAGTGGGGTCCCCTCTTGGTGCGATATTCCCAAGAAGCAGCTTGGCAGCCTCCAAGGGGAATTGCTGCTATGGCCAGCCAGCTCGGGCTGCTCACTCTCCCCCTCCTTCTACCTCCTCTCCCCTTGCCCAGGCACCCCACCTCTTCCTGGAGCACCCCACTCCCTCACTAGGGTCACTGCCCCAGCCCCTCCCCACTGCACACAGAGCTCCAGCATCCCACGTCCCACACAGCACCTCTGCCCAGCACCACCAAGGGTCACCCACTCACTGTAGGAAGAGGTACAACACCTCCCCTTGCCCTAGCACCCCAGCTCAAGGGCATCCCATTTCTACTCTCCAGCTAGTAGGTTCCCACCCCAGCAGCTCAACAGCAAGAGAACTCTGCCCCAACCTGCCCCAGCAGCCCCTACGGTGAAAGACACCCCCGCCCTGGCTGGGGGGGACACAAATGCTGGTTTGGAAGTAACGCAGGGGCCTCCAGCCTCAGGGATCAGGAGTCCCACAAGTGCAAGGAAGTGAGTTGTGCCACACTAGGAGGGAAGGGGAAAGGGGCTGCTGCCCCACACTACTAGCTGGGAAAAATGAAGCTCTTGATTCTGCCGAGATCCATGGCAGTGTGCATGGAGCACTGCCTCAGCCCCAGGGGGTCCAGCCAGTCCTTGCGGTTGGGGGCTGCATCCCATGTGGGGCCCGCACCAGCTGCGCAGGCATGGCAGTGGAGCGCCGGAGGAACCGGGAGCATGGCAAGTCCGAAGGGGCCAGGCTGGCTGGGGGCTGTGGCAGGGGAAGTACGGTTAGATCTCTCACAGGCAGTGGGTACTTTCCGGAAAGGACCTTGCGGGGGGCTCCTGTGTTGGACTAGATCAGGTGCCTTTGGGTAAGACAGAGCTGTCATCATGCTGCCCCACAAGTAGAGTGCAGTCGCCGTGACACCCCCACGACGCGTCTCCTCAGTCGTCTCGTTCTCCCCCAGGCAACAGGTGCTGCTGTCTGGAGAGACGTTGGGCAGCTTGGGCTGGGGCTGGTCAGGGGCTGGCTGGGCATCCAGCTGGCAGCTGCCCTCCTCGGGGAACAGCGCAGGCCGGGAGGCTGCAGGGCTGGTGCTCCTCATGCACACAGACCGGTGCACCACAGTGACGGAGGCAAAGACAGCAGCGAAACCGGTCAGGTACACCACGCCCAGGAGGCAGGCCAGCTGCAGAGAAGCTGATGGTTAGCCCAGACCCCCCACACCCAGTCATGACCCAGCATGGCCACACATCGACCCAGCAGCCATGGTGGCAAACAGCATGACCAGCACTGGGGCTGAATGCTGGGGAATAGGCAGCCATGCTGCTAACAACAGGTGGCACACAGCCTGTTCAAAGCGGGGCCTAAATACCACAAACCAAAATGCCCCAGCTAAAACCTAACAGTCCCTGCTTAAATGCCCAGCCAGGACCCAGTTCCCTCCATGCCACTACCACTGCTCCAAACCCATGGCCCCTGCTGGGACCCACGTTCTTACAAGTAGCTGCTGCCCCATGCCCTTACCTTCACCACTTGCTGGTAGAACTGGCCCAGCACATGCTGCCACATGGACTGCTCCATGAGGACACACAGATCCGTGTAAGTGAACCAGCCACGCCACATGCCCTGCTTTTCTGCCACACTGCAGGAAAACAAAGAGAATGGTGGATGCGGTATGGACCTTCTCCACTGAAGAAGCTCCAACCCAGGCAGGCTTGGAGAAGACCCTGCTCAATGTCTATGGAAGGGAGCTGCAGAACCTAGTGAATGCTCACGGGTACCCTAACCTCTTATTTCACTGCAGCAGGGCTAGCTCTGAGCAGGGGCAGAGCCAGGGCTGCAGGGTAGATGAAAGGCTCACCCCCACCCCACACACCTACCGTCCTTCCAGCCAGCTCAGCACTTCAAACAGCTCCCGGGGGTCTGTGTAGAGACTCCAGTCCTGTGGAGACAGCAGTGAAAGGTCAGCACAGTCAGGGCAGGCCACCCAACACCCAGACATATCCTTCTCCATTCCTTCATGGGAGTATGTTGGGGAAAAGCAGAAATCCAGACTCCCCTTAACGCATCCTTTCCCCCTCTCTGCGAAATACTTGGCCACAGTGACAGCCCCACTTACAATGGCGCTCAGGAAGTTCATCTCCAGTGTGTTCATGGTCTGGACATCCACCTTCCCTGCTGCTCCCCACTCGTCGTTGAACACCTCCTCCTCCTCACCCTCATCATACAGGTACTTACTAGCAACCATCTAAAAGCAGCACAAAGGACAGGATCTCAGTCCCTCCTGCACTCCTCCAGGCCTCCCTCCAACTCAGTGACCCCCCTCAACCCACTCCACTCACCATGGAGATCAGGAAGAGGTCTGAAGATGAGATCTGCTGGAGGTATTCGGGGTTCCGGTGCCGGAGTCTCTCAATGTAAACCAGTGCCAGCATCATGGAGCAGGGCGAGATGCAGGCTTCCCTGTACAACAAGGCAAGAGCCAACCTGAAGGTTATTTGCGTGCTACGAACAACCCAGTCACCACAGCACAACTTGGCTGCTCCCTCCCCTTGTAGGTAGGGGGAAGGTTTAGTAAAAAGACAGCTAGATACATCCCAGCCATGCCAGCTCTGCACTGGCTGCCCTGAGCTGCAGCAAGAGAAAGTGGAGAGGATGCAGGATAGAGAGCAGAAAGTCCTGGCTCCTGTTCCCAGGCACAGCCAGCTCCAAACTGGGCAGCCCTGCCTGCAGCCAGGCATGCTGCAAGGGCTCAGCTGCTGAGAACAGAGAGGGTTCAGACCTGGCTGCCCAGTGAGCTGCAGATCCAGCCAGTACAGAGTCCCAGTAACAAGAGCACCCCTGCACCCCAGAGAGCAGGACCAACCTGAAGCAGGTCTGGCTGTGTCAGGAAGCCACTGTGCCTGCTGGCCTTGCCACCCACCCCCAGCTCCTCTTTGACACTAATCAGGCCTAAGCACAAATTCAGTGCTGGCCCAGGGAACAGCAGTGAGTCATAGGTGAGACCAGAGCTCCCAGTTCTGACATGGGACACAAAGGGACAAGTTTCACTTCTTACCGAGATACGTGAGACACGTATTTCTTCTGGAGTCTGCGGATAGGGCTGGGAGCCACTTTCTGCAGCAACTCCACAGCAATGTCTAGGACAGAAAAGCAGCAAAAGGGATTAGCCCCATATGGCACAGTCCACCCCCACCCTTCCCTTTTTCCCCCCACAAGCCCATTGAGTCTTGGTGCTTGCTCAGCCCCTCAAGTTTAATTTAAACTATGAAGGTAGGACAGGCCTTATCAGAAGTCAGGGATGAAGGAGGAACAAACAAATAGGCAGGACAGCCAGAGCAAAGCAGGAAGAGGATGTGTGTGTCCAAGGCCCAGCGGCAGATCCAGATTAGCATGTCTGCGTCACAGGGAGTTACCAGCAGTCAGCTGCCCAGAGAGGCTAACACCCTCCCCTCATCCTGCAAGACTTCGGGCAGCCCTTTCGGAGGCTTTCTAGGACATGATGTCAACACCAGGTCTTCCCAGTCCTTTGCTCTGCTCCAACCAGCATACTCCTCCTCCTCAAGAGATGATCAACACTGATCCAGCTTCCTCCCCACCACAGCCCTAGTGCTCCCAAGATGATGATGGACAACATGTTCATGTGAACAGGAACCCGAAGGCACTAACAAGGCATGCAAGCAGCAATATGGTATAACTGCAGATCCTCATCTCAGCCCATTTCCCCCCCCACCTGCAGATCTCCCTCAGCATTCAAGCACTGAAAAGGTGAGAGACTGATGGATACTGGCAGATGGCTTCAGCAGCTCCCGTCTCACTTCCCAACATGACAGGACCAGCTGGGAGCATCCCAAACAGCACTACAGTCTGGTGCTTGGCAAAAAGTGTTTGACAGGCAACTCCAGCTCCATTTTGTGGCTGAGCCCTTGGCCAAGAGAGTCGAGAGCAGAGCTCATCCCAGCAGCTTCACATTTCCAGCTCCCAGAAGAAGCATCACCACACAACCTCTTCTCTCCACACCCCTCCTTCCCATGTCTCTCCAGCAACTAAAAGAAGAGCTGCAGTCCCACATGAATTATTTGCCTGACAGCAGCCACCAAGCTCAGAAACACACTGCTCTAAGGGACTTCCCCAGGTCATTCGAGCCACACCACTGCTAGGACTCACAGCCAGGCAGGCACAGCTCCAGCCACCCCATCAGCAGCACCCAGCTTCTAGCACTGCTCCTGCTCTCTCTGTCCTGCTTGGCCATCTATGTGCTGAGCAGGGACACACACACACACACACCAGCCAACACAGAGACAGCAGCAGGGCTCTGAGAGATAGAAGATACATGAGATCTCCCCCAGGCCTTGTCCCAACACCAAACCTAATCCTTCAGCTCACAAATCCAACCCACGACAATATGTCCTGCCCTAGAGGACACTGAGAGCAAATGATTGCTGTCCCCATGTCACAGCCACAGCACACTGAAGGTGGTTGTGGTTCTTCCTTTCCAGCACGAACAAATTAACTTTTCAACCTCTTTCTCCTCAGCCATCCCCACACTGCCTCCTGTGACTGCTCCCAAATGCCAAAGACCTTTTACAGCTCCTCCTGCTACTCTGGACTCTTCCCACAATTGCCTCTATCTCACCTGAAAAGCAGTGCCATAAACTTGCCATATAGCAATGGCACAGCTGTACCAAGACATATAGCTGATAGCAGCCATCAAAGGAAGGCTGTAAGACTAGATAAGTTCACAGTGATATTCTCTATGCATCGCTCCTGCCCCCAGCCACTGGAGCCAAGGCAGTGCAATTTCCTGGGTGCAAGGCAGCCTTTACAGTTAATAGCTCTCAACAGAGTCTTCTTTCATGAATGTGCCCCTTGAACTTTCAACACTGGTAGTGTCCCGTGGAACAGTCCCATCTTGCACCCGGGTGTGATGCCAGCCCCAAAGGTGAGCCATGTGACTCCCTTGCACTGCTCATGCCAGAACTCATGAGTCCAAGCAGTGTCCAGACAGCTGGCTACCCTGCCCGTCCCTGCTCCACCACCGCATGCCCAGCAACCCCCTCCTCGCTGAGGTACATCACACACATTTTTTGCTTTCCCCAAAACTATCACAAGAGTTCTGAACGCAAGCACACTTCCCCACCAGTTCAATGACCTGTGCAAGCTGTGTGAGCATGCACCTTACAGAACCACTAAAGCGACCCCACTATAAACGCTCTCCAGGAAACCACTGCTTGCCCTTGACCACTCCTCTCCACTGTTCTCAGCCTCAACCCCGCTGCATCCTTCTGCTCCCCAAAAACACTGCTGAATCAACAGGAAAAAAAGGATGTGATCCAGAGACACACACAGCAGGCATTTATCCCTTGCTGCTCACAACTACAAATTAAATGAACTCCCTAGTGTTTTGCACAGCACAAGAAGTTGCCCAAGGCAACTCTCATGAGGGACACAGACTTCACTGTCAAGGAATTTGCCAGCAGCCTAAAGGAACCTGCACACCAGCAAGATGCCAAAAAAGCATCAATAGACCAGATAGGGCAGTAAAACAGAGCAAGAGCCACGAGGCTCTGGCATCCTGCCTGCTGTGCTGTGCACAGTGACGAAGGCTGGGCAGGGGTGGGATTTGGCACCACGGAGGGAGCGGGTGACTTGTTGGTCTCAGCCCTTGGGCTACTTCCAACCCCCTTGACTCAGCATTCCTATCTGGGGACACTCAGCAACCCACCTGCCACGGGGCTGGAGAGATTATCCAGGCTGCAGTCTTTGTCCCAGCCATAATAGAGCCGCTTCCGCACCCTCTCGCTCAGCTGCTGGTGCCTGGGCAGGAACTGCAGGCAGACAGGGGGAATGTGAGAAAAGCCCTGAACACTCCCCACACCGGGCACTCCACCTCAAGCCAGCTTAGGGGTACGACGGGCCCAGCAGGGCCCCCAAAAGCTCAGCCAGGGGCCCCCATGTGCGGTCACAGGGGGCTCTTCAGGGTCAGGGCTTAAGAAGCGAATGCCCTAGGGGCCTGCGAAGGTGCGGGGCTGGGGCCAGGCTAGGCCAGGCACACCGCGGGGGCACTCACCGTGAACTCCTGGAAGC
>NW_010553273.1:0-909 GCF_000687285.1 Phaethon lepturus | reverse complement strand
TCCAACCTTAGTGATTCTGTGATTCTATGACAATAACCAGTTTCCTGAAGTTGCATTGACAGTCTGCTGGACAGACTGCATCTGCTCCATGTAACGACTGAAAGCATGAGTTTCATACCAAGATGTCTCTTCACTGCCTTTTCTAGCATTCCTTGTCATATAAAGTGCCTTGTTTAAGCCACTAGTTGTTTAAGTGTACCCTGCAGTGAATGGACCGTGAGCCAGAGCTCTTTGGAGAACATCAGAGTGAGCTCTGGAGTGGATCTCCAGATACGGGAGCAAGGTGATAGGGACAGTCTTCAGGTCACTGGAGTGGGAAAAGTCAAGGTACCAACTCATGTGCTTTCCTTTCTAAGTACAAGTATTTTCTCAAAGCCACACTGGCAGATCACAGACCTTGTAAATGCAGGAAGTACCAAAAGTACTTAATGGTGTCCTTGGATAAAAGGCTGGGAAAACTGATGCTACAGAAAGGGCTCAGTCTGAATTAGATTCTTAATATGGGGTTTGGGGTAAAGAGACCCTGCCACCAGTCCATAATTTTGTTTTCCTTTATACATATATTTCATTACCTCAAATAATATCCTCTGACACGGGGCAGAAGTAAGCCACCTCCAGCAGGCTCTCTGAAGAGGTAATCCATTAGAGGCATAGAGATCACCCCAGCTTTTCCTCAGATGTGTGACAGAATTAGGTTCCCACAAGCCTTCTCCAGCCAGTGGCTGCACATCTTGCCCCTCCCCCAGCCAGTGGCTGCACATCTTGCCCTTACTGCCGCAGCACCCCATGGCTGCTGGCTGTTATATATGACATCAGTCACTGAAACTCACTTGTTCATCAGCATCTGCTTGAGTCACGTATCATCTGCACAGTGTTTCTTGTACGTATGATGATCCTCCCCTCCCCTCC
>NW_010553272.1:15511-24786 GCF_000687285.1 Phaethon lepturus | reverse complement strand
CTCCAGCAGACAGCGACTTCCAGGGGCATCTCTCTGCTTCTCTTAAGGAGGTGAGATCTTCTCCGCTAGAGTATTTTGTGATGCAGATCTGATGTGACTTCTTATAACATGGCACTTGAACCCATAATGCTTACTTGATCTGTAACTTCACGGTGTCAACCCATGGACCATCACACTGGCAAGCGGTAGAAGTGCGATGGAGTCTTCAGACAGTAAAGGAGGTCCTTATGCTAGCACTGCCATAAAAGCCACAGGGTCTGTTAGGGAGAGTTGAGACTGCTGCTTCCTCCTGATTATGGTTTCTTTATGCCAGGCAAGATTAGGTTGGAAGTGAAGTGTTTAGGTGTTTTAGAAGCTTGGCTGAGGCAGCACCTTCATGAAGGGTGCTTGTTCCTGGTATTTGTGAATTCATTCAGCAGCAGGATTGATGGTGTAAACGAAAAGAGGAATAAACGAAAAGAAGTTCAGTAGCTTTCCAAAAAGAGTGAATGTTATCTATAGTTGTTTAAAAGCTTACGTGGGAACGGGGGGGGGGGCAGCAATAAACATGATGGGGCTTAGCCAGTGCTAGGATGGGTAAACGTTGCAGTCATGGGGTAAGTTGTTCCTAAGAGCGTGAGCTGAGGCAACATCTCTCTGTGCTCCACTGTATTAATCTCCATTCACTTGTCGTGTTCAATGGTTTTGTGTCTGCAGTTGCATTCCCACTAACTTAACACTGCAACAATTTATTTGCTTACGTATTTGCTTCAGATATGTTCGTGCCTGAACTGAAGTCTCTGGTAGTCTTTTCTTTTACTGAGCTTTAAACTATGTTTTTACTTAAGAAAAAAATGCAAAAAATTATTTATAGGTATTTTTCTGGAGTGGTGTTAGCTTTCTTTATACAAGGGCTATGGGTGTCTGCAGCTCTGAACAGAAAAATCACACCTGCCACATGGTTGAGCAATTGAAAAACTTGAAAGCACTTAAAACGTGGCAGAATTTCCATCCTTGCATGTGATCAAAATCCATCTGAATGTGGACTTGGGTAGCTTGCTATGGCTTCTCTGAGAGGGAAGTTGAACTAGAGATCTCCACAGATCCTTCCAGTCTTATTTTTCTATTTTTCTCTTGTACATTGCATTCCTCACGGCAACCCAGCAGGTTACTTCAGCCACTGAGCAACTAAGTCTCTTTTGCAAGGTTCACAGAATTACTTTCTCTGGTGCATAGTCCATCATATGAGGCCTATTGGGTGGACATCATGGCATGCAGGCTTTTTAACAGTAATCCTCAACTGACACAAATGATTTATAAGGAAGCTGCATAAGGCTCCAGACACCAAGGTTTAAAATATTATCTGAACTTTCAATGAAAATATCAGGACACACTTACCTGGAATCCCTTGACCCAAGTATGGGTACCCCCCAGAGCTTGTTAACTTGCCATGTTTTCTGCAACTGTTACTCAGCATTGTTGTTTCTGGCTTCAAATTCCCTGGTTATTGCTATTGATTAGGCATGCCCACAGACTGTACTTATTTTTCACTCAAGAGACTGTGGTACTGCTTCTCAGCTGCTAGTCCAGGCTAATTTAGGAATGGAAAATGGAGAAAACAGAGGTCATTTGAGCAGAGGGAGGTGGGGAGCAATGACCAAAAGTAGAAGTTGGAGGCCTTGGCTGGACAGTTTGAAAGCTAGGGAGGTTTTTTTTGTCATATGCCAGACCTGAGCTTATTCCTCCTTTTTCATTTGCTGCAGGTTCTGTAACAATGATGATATAGTCTGGATCTGCTGTTACCTATTTACGTAGAGAATTTCCTGTTTCAATCTGATTCTGAGTATATTTCCTGAAAGAGATGAAGAAAGGACCAGAAAGTGGATCTTGTCCCCTTCCTGCTCCAGGCAGTTTAGTGGAGTCAAATCCAGACAACAACAGTAGCAATGGATCCTCAGCGAAAGAAAAAGACATGCTTTGCTCTTCTGGAGAACTGGAAAACGTACAGCTGAAATCTAGCAGAGAAACATGCAGAAAAAAACTCTGTGGCTATTTAAATAAGCTGGGCGTCAGGGGGCCGATCAAGACCTGGAAGTCTCGCTGGTTCTTTTACGATGAAAACAACTGTCATTTACTATACTACAGAACTGCACAGGACATCAACCCTCTGGGGTCTATCGATCTCTCCAGTGCCAGCTTTGACTGCAAGGTGGACAATGGGGAAGGGGTGTTTGAAATCAGAACACCAAGCAGAGTTTTTACTTTGAAGGTAAGGGTCAGCATCTTCTTGTGGGGGCTGTCATGGAACATTCCCAGTCAGGACAGACACATCTCTGCTAAGATACCTCTTAGCTTGAGTTTCACTTTAGTCCTCCCAGCCTGGACTGCTACCATTTGGACCTAAATTACTTGCATTGTTTTGGCAAGAATGGGACTCCACTACCTGTGAGATGGCCGCTGTTTAACAGAGTAAGAGTAAAAGCTGAACCGGATACTGAAATAAAATTAAGTCCTGCAGTCCACATGTAATTTGCTAAACAGAAATGAGCTTCGCTTTCTAAAATGGTTGCTCCAGCAGGAACCTACGGTATATTTTTATGTCTGTGAAAATTGCTATTAAGAAGCTCTGTGGGTTATTCCTGGCTAAAATAATCGTGATATTTCTGCTTAGCCTTGGAGCATAGTAAACAAAAAAACATTTCAAATGAGATCAGCCATCCACTGAGGTTCTGTTACTAAGGGCATGCTGAAGGTTTACTCTGTCCTCCAAAATCAGTGTTAGGACTAGAGGATAGAGCATAGGCTAGACACAGCTGGCCTTTATTTCTGCTGACTTGGGCAGCAAAGTGGTGGTCAGCCCTTCAGGATGTGTCTCATGCTGATAAGATTACTCCCCTCCCATTCCTGTTTTGTGTGATGTTAGGCAATCAGTAAACAGGCGATGATGTACTGGCTGCAGCAGCTTCAAATGAGACGTTGGGAATTTTGCAACACCCAGAGCAGATTTCCTGTGGGCAGCTCCCAGCTTGTGAATGAACCTCTGGCTGGCAGAACAAGTAGGTGTTGCGTATGTCAGTCTTTCTTGTGCTTTCAGCCCTCCAGTGGTGAATGGTGCTCCTCATCTGTAAGTGAGCAGAGGTTTTGGCCAGGTTTTTAAATGCAAGTGCCAACTATCAATGCTTGATCAATGTTTGGAACTTCTGGCCTTATTATGGATGAATGTGAATAGGCTGTCTCCTAATCCACAGCATGTGGTTGGAGATGCTCAGGTATGGAATTGTCTTGCTCACTTGCTTCTGTGTCCTGGTTTGTTTTTACATAGATGTTGTTGACAATGAAGACTTCCTGCCTCCTGTGAAAACACCAACAGAAGCAGTGGGTTTAAAGGCAGCATCTTTGCCAGCACCCCAAACATCTACTGCTTTGCAGAACATCTCCCTTAAGCACCCTTGGACAGAGATACAGTAAGTGCATGAGGAGAGCTGCAGCGCAGTTGACATGCTGGCCTGCCACTTTGTGCCTTGCTTGCCTGTCATGTATTGTGTGAAGTGGGACTCTTGCCTAGGTGGAAGAACCGCAAAGCAGCTTTTTGAAGGATATTCCAGGCGAAAATAGACTTCCTGCCAGAGAGTCTTTCACATCCCCCTGTTCCAATGCATTTCACGTTATCTAGCTCTCTTAGAAAAGATCCTGGTGGCAGACCTAGGGCTTGGTTAAGCTTTCTTCAGTGTAGGTGGTGGTTTGCATGCCTGCTGTGATTCATTTGCACATTGCTGTTGGAAGGGCACACAGGCAGGTTGAGCTGCACTCTGTAGGCTAGTGATAGAAGCCTGTTAGCACTTTCTAGTAGTTTCAAATGACCTTGAATGTAGTGCACTCTCTAAAGCAGGAACTCCAAGCAAAAGGTGCTTGGATCTGTAAGGTGGCCTGACACTGTGCAGCTTGCTACTTTTTGCTGAATTTCAAGTATATGAATATTCCCACTGCCTACAGTGATGTTGCTATCTGCAGTTGAAATGTGTAGCTCCATCAGGGCTACAGGTTACAAACTGTGGGCAGTTAGTGCACAAAGACAGCCCCCATCAATATCTCCTTAAGTGTGTCCTAGACACTTATTTACATATAAACAAAAATGTGTAAGTGGCCACAGGTGTGGTAGGTAGCCTGGCACCCGCCAGATGTTTTTGGTGGAGAGGCTGGCTATCCTGGTTTACCACCACTACTGTGGCTACAATCTGGTGTCAATAGGAAGAAAGATCCCCCATGAGACCAAAGGGAATCAGAGTCGCCTCTACTATTTTGCAGGCTATGCATTCTCTTCTCCTCACTTTGATTAAAAATAGTATAATCGTATGTCCTCTCCCCTCCCCAGCCTTGCTTTTGCTAGCTTGATAACAATTGCTTCTTTTCAGCTTCGAAGTGTTATTGCTCCCCTGGTTCTGTGAACATTTCTCAGGGTCTATCACTATCAGGCTGGGTCTTCATGAGTGTAGGGTGTCTGATTTCAGCTAAGTTCATCAGATCCCTGACCTGTTGCTGTCTCAGAGGAAAAACAAAGTGCAGCATGAGGTGGAGAAAAGTAGGAAGGTTTCATTGGATGAATGCCAACTGCAGACTACAGGGAATGAAGGTCTGCTGATCTTATGTGCCAGTATGTTCCCTGTGGTCAGAAATGTCATCTTTTCTGCTGTGGACCCTTACAGTAGCAGGGGAAAAGGAGAACAATATCTAAATGCCAGCTTCATTTACAGTTAGGAAGTAGGTGACACTGAGTCTTTTGTAGATCTCAAATCAAGGGGCTTATTTTGTTTTAGCTGATGGACAACACAGGAGGAGAAGGAAAAAGACCTGTATAGAGATAGCCAACTGTCTCACTTTCCTGTATAGGTCTTACAGAAAATACTTATGCATTTGTGATTCTGCATGATCCTGTAAAGTCACCTCTTACTGCTTCTGGCAATATCTGATAGCAGCAGCTGTAACAAACTGGTTCTAGGTCTGATTGCAGTTTTGTTCCTGAACCTCTTTACTGCATCGAAGTCTTTTGAGTTTGTTGTGGCAAAGTTATTAAACGTGGTTCAGAGCACAGGACCTGTGCCTGCTTCAAATATTGTGGCAGTTTTTGGCTGTGCTGTAGATAGCTGAGCTTTTCTTGGCCCCTGGGATTTCTGCAGTGAGCTAAAGAAAGGGACAGAGGGAGTGAAGGAGGAGAAGAGGGAGGGGGAGAGAGAAGGGAGCAATGTTGTTGGTCTACTGTTTCCTTTGATCCCTCTGGCCAGCCAGATGCATTTACCTACAGGGCTCAAGCACATGAGGAAGGATCTCCAGCTGATTTACATTGCTGTGCCAGTACTGATTTTGTGGCACCTTCCTGACTTACACCAGTTACAACCTTGCTCCCCTCAGGTCCACCAGTGCCATGAACAGTTCATTTTCTTAGCACGTGAAGGACGTAGGTTTTGGGAGGAGGGTGGGGCATAAGGAGAGGTAAGGTGCTGAATAGTTTGAATATGCACTGACTGCAGTGATCATGACTTCTCCTGTTCACTATGCTGTCTTGATCTCTTCTTGTTTCAGAAACACTGTCTACAATATCTGTGGCTCCAAGCAGCTCTGGGGGAAAAATGGGAATGTCTTTAGCTTCAGTGAATTCCAGGAGCATTCTGAGAACCCGCATGAAGAGCAAGAGGCAGAAGTGGAGGCAGGGTGTGCAGGTGCTTGTTACTGAGCTGTGTGAGCTGGGCTGAGTATGATGCCTTCTAGCAGAAAGTCAGACTTAGCAGGAAAGGGAGGGAGAGGGTGGCAAGTTGTCATGGGACATGAAAACTCTATCACATTGTCTCAGGTCCCTTCCTGTGTTGTTGACACAAGACTGACTCTTGGTTCTGCTTCAGGCTGCATCTGTCTATCTCCTGTCTATCTCCTAGCTCTGGAACCTTCTGCAGCGGCAAAAATACCATCCATGGTGCCAACCCATACTGTTATTTCTTTGAGGTAGAAGTTAAATTGTTGCATGATTACAGGCTAAGCTCAGCAGCTCCACTGCATGCTTGGGAAGTTACCTCTCCATGTTGGTAACTTGCATTTGCTGGGTGTAAGACAGATGAGCGAGTTGCAAGGTGGGTTAACGGGTACCATAAAACATCATGGCTTTGTTTGTTCCCGGGGTACCTGTGGCTGATCCCTGCTGTCTGTGCTTCAACCCTGTGGATTAATTTTCCTAGTCCTGTGTATCAGTCTTCTCTGCTGAGCTGTTGTGAGTCATGCCATAGCAAGACTTGGGAGTCCATAGCAGCAATCCAATTCTGTGTAAATTAACCCTATTTCTCTTCAGTTAAGGAGGGAATCCTGGAGGATGGAAGGATGGAGCCTAGGCTGAACTGGGTTAGGAAAGCCAGGTGGATGAACAGTGGCTTCCCAGGCTTGCCTGAAGAACTGTCCAGGGAGAGGAACCCAATGGATAAAGTGAGTGTCCTACAGCAACAGATTCTGACACTCACAGAGGAAGTCAAATCACAGAAGGTAAGTGTGGCAAAGAGTCTGCTGCTTCTAAGGGCACGGCCCTGAGACTGGTCGCAGGGACTCCTTATAACTTGGTGTTAGGCTGAGAAGTGCTCAGCTGGGGACCAGTTGAAACTCCTTGTTGTATGTGCCTTACTCCTTTGTATGAACCTGTTTTTTTCCAGGGAGAATGGGCAGTCCTTCAGCCATTGCTATGAAGTGCAGCTAGCAGGTGGGCTGAAAAAGGTAGATAAAATAAATACAACTGCGCTCTGCAGGTGTCTTGCTGGTGCATCTCTATTGCTCAGTGAATGTATGAAGTATAGTCTTGAATACGTACCATGACACTGAGAGGAATTGCCAGGCTGAGTCATGCTGTTAACAGCAGGTCATTCTTTTTGAACAGTGATCAGTCATCCACCATTAAGAGGTGATTTGACTGTAGAAGTCAGCACATGGGTCACTGCAAAGGCTATCTCTCCTGAATGGTACTGTTCTTCACAAGCATGGAGCAATGCCAGGCTCTCCACTAATGATGCTGGTAGCTCTTCCACTCGAAGAGGCAGGAGAGCCAGGTCCCATGGTGGGCAATCAGTTGTACCCTTGATTTGCTTCCTTAAACGGCTGAGATCGCAGAGTCTGAATCAGCAGCATGTTGCTGGGGCAAGCTTTTCTGCCTTCATGTGGGATGGAGTGAGGGAGGACTCTGGCAGAGGGAAGGTTAAAATGGATACGGCCGTTTCCTTCCGGTAGCACAGATAGATGTAGGCTGCATTATTTCCTTCCCTCCTATTTTACCACACTGCTGACCAGATCTCCAGCTTCTCTGATCTCTGCTGGGCCTCCCAAGAAGGATGACTGTAGAAAGTCAGAATTCAGAGAGTGAGCAGCAGCTTGTCTGTTAGCAACACACCTAAAGTCAAGTCATCTGTGGCCTTCTGCAGAGACCTTTCAGGCCCAGCTCTGATAGCAGAGCTTCTCTACTGGGGAAGCACTGTGATGTCAAGATTCAGTTTTGCTTCTGAAAGGAGTCAGTTTCAAGATGCTGAGAACCTTTCAGTATTTACTCATTACTGGTTGGGTCTGTGCCATCCGTACTGCCATTGTCCTGGGCAGCACTGTGATGTAATGGCTTTGTATTCCCTTTCCAGGAGCTGGTTAAACTTCTCCACAAAGCTCTGGAGGCAGCCCAGCAGGAGAAGCGAGTATCTAGCATGTATCTCACTGCAACAGAAGATAAGGACAGGCTGGAGCTGGTGCGCCACAAAGTGAGACAAATCTCAGATCTTACCAGTCGACTGGAAGCTCTTGAGCAAGAAAAGAAGGAACTGGAGCAGATACTGGCTCTGAGAGACAGCCACATCCAGGAACTCAAGGAGCACGTGCAGCTTCTGATGGAGAAGAACCATGCCAAACAGGAAGTCATCATGGCCTTGACGGAGCAGATGGCCCGGGAGCTCTCTGACCCCCTGCAAGAAGCAAACACTATCACTGCAGAGACATTGTATAAGCAGCAGGAGGAGATTGAGCACCTGAAGGTGTGTGAGATGGCACAGGTCATTTGGGGGCTCCCATTTCTGTGCCCTATGGTTCAGTGGGAAGATGTTCCTTGTGGGAAGCATAGAATACAATTCTGATAGTTGCTCCGTTGGTCTGCAAACCAGAGGCACACTGGAAGGGGCTGATACCTGATACCTGGACCGGATACCAATAGGGCTCTCAAAAGCATCTGGGTCAGCTTCAGTCAGAGCCCGTTTCACTTTGTGTCACTATTCAGTGCCTGCCTCTTTCTTCACTCTTCTTTTGTTTCACAGCTGCAGTATTACTTGCTGCGTTCACTAGCTTTGTTCCCCTGTGTTTCCCTCTTGAAAACAGTTTCCCTGTACATCCTGGGTCTTTCACATCCAACCTGTTGTATGTCACTATATGCATAGTTATAATGACCAGTTAGCGTGGGGTGGAGAATTGCCAAAAGAGCCGCTTACTGCATTGTGGGGGAGTGTTTGTTTTTGCTGCCAGTCATGGGGATGAGATTCGTGTCAGTTTTTCAAAAAAATAGGAGAAAACACATATATTCTTTATCACACTTAGGTGCTTCTCTAGCTTTTTATTACCAGGATGTCTCTGTGTTTTCTAAGCACGCACATGCAGTGCACTTGGCATTTTCAAGTGTCCTGACTATGCATGACATTCCTATTTAATCTTGTGCCTTGATTTCCTTCGTAGACAATATTTGTCTTGGGGAGTCCTGTCTTCTCCCCAGAACACAAAATTGTTGAGATATTTTCTTGTCCTTAACACAATCCACACCTGAGGTCCCTGAACTGGGAGGGGATTCCAAGACCCTCAAGAACTCTTCCTGCATGACTGTTTTGCTTTGTGGCAGGATGATATTGAGGCATACAAAACCCAGAACCAGTTTCTCAACTCGGAGATCCACCAGGTTACTCGACTCTGGACGAGTGTTGCTGAGAATGAAAAGGCCCTTCTGATGAAGGTAGGACAAAATTACTTTTTTTTCCTTGATGGGAGCTGTTACTAATTTCTTTCCAAAGTTGGCACCAGAATGGAGTTTGGTCCAAAACACATCAGGAATAAGCTTTCTTCCCGATGTGAGTTTGTTTTTTTTTTTTTTAGTGTGACCTTTTTTCTGCTTTGTGTTGTTCCCAAATTAGACATGATCATTTTCATTCTTCAATAAAAGTAAAATACCTGCAAAGCTCAGTCTTAAGGATGCTGAAACTTAACCCAGATTTCTGCATTTCAGCTATGCTTTTGGATACAAATAAAAAAGC
>NW_010553272.1:5763-15480 GCF_000687285.1 Phaethon lepturus | reverse complement strand
GGGAATCAAAACATTTTCCTGAGAGCTGGCAGACTGACTGAGCCCTGGCTTCATCTAGTCTTGGATTTCTCCACCAAGCTTGGCACTGCCAGGTGGCAGCATTCTCGGGTCCTCCAGCTGGATCAGGGTTCTTTTGTTTTCTTAGGCTCTGTTTTTTCTAGCCTTGTAAGTTGTGCATAACCTGGTTACTCTCAGACTCGTCTAATCCTACCTTCTGGTCCCGAATCACTTCCCTAGGCTGGTGGTGTGTGCTGGCATTTGTTCTGTGGGGTTTCCCTGGGTTTTACTTCCCTGGGGTTTAAGGTATGTCTCCACAGTCTTGGATTCTGGAACAGGGTAAAAAGCTGCTTCTGAAGTGTTATTGCCATTCTTACATCTGTTTGCTTTGTGGCCCATTGAAACCCTGCCTACCTCCTAACTTACTGCCCTTCTCTGATCCGGAAACTGCTGTAACCTTTGGAAAGGAAGTAATCAGACCAACATGCTCAATGTGAGGCAACATGCTGATTAGAATGCTAATACAACAGTATCCTACACTCTTTTCTGTCCCCTCTGTATGCAGCCTAATTCTCTCTGTGGTTTCTGTTTTGGTTTTGTTTTTAACTGCTGCTTTCCACTGAGCAGGAGTCTTCACTGAGCTTCCTGTGAAACACTGGCTGAGTCTTGTCACCTGTGTGGCCTCAGTTCCCCACTTGTCAAGTGGGGATAACAGTCCTTAGTCCTTTTTTCTGCTTTGTGTGCCCAGGAGTATGGTGGTGGCAGGGAATGTCCTACTGTTTGAACTCAGTTGGGCTTCCTGTGCTTTAGAAATGTTGTGTACCAGTGCTATGGGACTGGGGTTGCTGAGGGGCTTGTGGTCGCCTTATCTGTGGTGCTACCATGTATCCTGAAAATGGTATGGTCATAGCTCAGTCCCAGGAGCAGTGTGTTCTGTCAGGATATTAGCTCAATGTGGGGTAGAGAACTTGTCTGAGGAGCAGGAAGAAGGGAAGCAGGGAAGAAGCCTGCAGAGAACTCAGCTGCAGTGGTGGCTCTTTGCTTGTGTCCTGAGCCAAGCTGGATGGGATGTGGCCATCCACTGATGCAATGCAGTAGCTAAAGTGGGTGATGCTGTAGTAGGTCTCCCACTCAATAAGCAGGTTTTGTTGCATGCTAGCTACTGCAGCTTGTGCTTGTTCATAGACTGTGGTGATTCATTTATGGCTGCAATTTCACTGACTGTAGAAAACCGCTGGATGTGTTTTCTGGGGCTTTGCTGTTCAGGAGTCTTCACTTTATGTGCAGACCAGGCCAGTAGAGAGCAGTGGCAATGCAGGAAGAACCATCAATGAGCCAGCTCATTCCCTCTTGTTTCCCCATCAGTGTGCCTGCCTGCAAGCACGAAACTGCCAGATGGAGAGCAAATACCTGACAGTCTTGCGGAAGCTGCAGGAGGCTGTGCCTGGCCTGCCCAGCTCCCATGCTGAGTTTGTGAGGAACCTCATCCAGGAAGCACTGCAGTGGGATGTGAAGGAAGAAGCAGAAGAAGGTTTTAACCTGAACCCTGTAAGGTAAGAGGCAAGAGCATGGGGATAGTCACACCTTTGTAGAAGTCAGGCTGTGGAGGGGAACATGTAGGCAAGAAAGACCCCGGGATGTTTCCATAGCAGAGACTTGGAGCCATGACCTAGTAGTGGAGTTTGAGGCAGCTGGTTTAGTCTGATCGTATGGAGGCCGCGAGTATCTGATAGCAGCATATCCCTGTAGGAAGGGGAAGTTAAAGATAATACAGATAAACTTTTCTTGGTAGTGGCAGACAGTATGGCAAGTGACAACAGCCATTGTGTGCCTGGGAGGTAAACACTGGACATGGACATGAGGATAAGCTCCTTCTGTAGAAGAGGAGGCCACCTGGGAGGTGGGGGATCTCCATCCTTTGGGGTTTTCTAGTACCAGCCGTAAAAAAACACTATTTTCTAGTGCTAGGGACAATCCTGCAGTGTAGGGGAGGCTGGACTGGATACCTCCAGAGAGCCTTGTTACCCATGCTGCTGGGGTCCTTACATCTGTTATGCTTTCCTGCCCAGTTAGTGCCTCAGTTCTCTAACAGTTTCCATTTCATCTGGTTGATCAGACTCGCAGGTTTTCCAGGTAGCTTTGGAGACAAGACCCCAACACCAAGTTTGGTCGCTCTGTGAAGAATATAATGATATCTTGCAAGTATCCCAGCTTGTGGACTGAGGAGGCACAAACTCTCAATGAGCTATACTGTCAGTGCTCCTGGTGTTTTCCAATCAGTAGCATATTTGCATTGAGTACAGGGAGTCATCAGAAGGAACTGTGGATCTCTGTTCTTTGGTCTGATGCCCCAAAGCCTTTGCAGTCCCTTCCTGCAGAACTGTCTCTGCACTATGACATGGTAGGGAGCAAGTGCACAGGTTGAGCTAGATAATCCCTTAGGGGCAGCGGAGCAGCTGATGTGAGAGGGGGCTGATGAGGTTGGACTGTAGCTCAGAGCAAAGTTAAACTTGAGTTCATCTGTGTCTGCCATTGCTGCAGGCTCTCATTTGTCTTCAAGGCCCTTAGACAGTGGGCATGGCAGGTTCTTGCATGCCGCTGCCAGGGAAGTGAAGGAGGTGTACCTGTGCTCCGGCATGGGTGACAGAAACCTGGCAGGAGGCTGCAGTTGGCATGTCCCCAAGCAGTGAGTGGCCCTTGATGCAGGTCCTTTGAACTAACCTCTGCCTTGTGTCCCTCCAGTGAGTATGATGAGTATGGGTTTATGACAGTACCTGACTATGAAGTTGAAGACTGGAAACTTCTAGCCAAAATCCAAGCCCTGGAGATAAAGTCCAACAACCTGCGGAGCCAGGAAGTGGTGGAGAAGCCCCTCCGTGATAGGTGGAACATAGTTGGAGAGCTGAGCCCCTCTGCAGAGCTGAAGAGCCTGATCCGAAGTGGCATTCCAGCGGAACATCGGCAACGGGTCTGGAGATGGATTGTCAGCCAGCACTGCAGCCATCTGCCTGACCACTACCAGCGGCTGTTACGGCAGAGCAAGAGCACCGAGCACCCTGCCTGCCGGCAGATTGAGCTTGACCTGCCCCGCACACTGACCAACAACAAACATTTTTCCTCTCCCACGTCCCAGCTCATCCCCAAGCTCCGGAGGGTGTTGCTGGCATTCTCCTGGCACAATCCTGCCATTGGGTACTGCCAGGGACTGAACAGGTGAGGAGCCAGGTATGCTGCTTCTTCAGGGGATAGCACTGAGAAAGTGTAGACACATACTCTAGGCTGTGATTCAAGCAACTCCAGGCTCCTGCCTCTCTAGAGTTCTGTCCCAGCTCTAGGTATTTTCCTGCAGAATTCTGCATTTGTTGCCTTTTTCACTCAGTGTTGTTGCTGGGATCAAGCAAACAGCAGGATGCACTTGTTTGGCATCTCCATAGTTACAGAATAGAAAGAAGCAGCTATATGAGGTAGAGTGAGGCAGTCCCAGAATAACAGTATGAGTTTGGGGCTGAATTTCTAAGTCTTAATGTGCTAAGCAGAAAAACACCTTAGTTATTTCCCTTTTTGCTGAGAAGAGTTGGAGAAAATGTTGGCAAGTGTTAGAGATGAGGGAGTTGCATTGCATTACATGACAAGAGGCTGAGGAAACTGGGGTTGTTCTGTCTGGGGAAGAGAAGGTTCAGGGAATCTGTAAAGCTTCCTTCACTTTCGAAAGAAGGCTATAGGAAAGATAAAACCAAACTTCTTAGAAGTGTGCCACCAGGTAAAAGAGGCACTGGGCACTAGCAGCAAGAAGTGAATTTCTGGTTGGACCTTTTCACATGAGGAAAGTCTGTGGAAGCTATTTCTGTTGTTCTTTGGATGCTCTTCAGGAAGACATTTTCCACTCTAGAGAGCCCTTGGTATTAGATACCATTAAATACCATTTTTAGACACCATACTTGCCAGTCTGGCTGAAAGGAGATAATTCAGAGCTGAAGGGGGTAAGGGCTGTAGAAGAATGTATGGAAAAGTGAGCTATGTCACATAATACGGAGTATCTCTGAGTGAGCACTTTCCTGTATTGAAAAAGCCAAAATCAGCACACTGCTAACTTCAGCCCATCTACAGAACATCCCATTAGCTGGGGAGTCTGGCTTTGTCACACCAGTTCCATATGTGGGAGTTCCTATTTGCTAACAGAAGCACATGGGATAGAAAATGACAGCCCCATGGTTCCTTCAAAACCCGCAGAACAGATCACTTGCTTCTGACCAACTGTCCTGTCACAGTTGATGTTTAGGATGCTCATGGAGCTAGAGACATGCCAAGAAGAATCTTGGATTCTCCAGTTCCTGTGCTGGCCTATGTCTTCTCCTTCAGTGTTGGCATTGTCTCACCATGTCTTGTCCATCACAGATTGGCAGCTGTTGCCCTCCTGGTCCTGGAAGATGAGGAAAGTGCTTTCTGGTGCCTAGTCCATATTGTTGAGAACCTAATGCCGGCAGACTACTACAGTGACACACTGATAACATCACAGGTGAATGGGGCACCCTCGCATCTGCTTGCACTCCGATACAGAGATTTACAGTAAAGGTTTAAAAGCAAGCAGTCAGCTTGCAGTGTGTTTGAGTTCTCACAGGACACCGATACCACCTGGCAATGCCTTCCATTGCAGAGGTCTTGTAAAGTTGAGAGTACAAAGTTGTTACACACACAGGAGCAGCAAAATTGATGCCCAGCACTAGGAAATTGGGCACCACTCCTGAGTAATCACTTGAAGGTCAGGTTAGTCAGAAGGAAGGTGCCCATTAATTGCATAGTTACTTATTTTAAGGAGGGCCTAGTAGAGGTGAAGCAGCAAACTCTGACATATGTAGAACTAAGAAGAAGGCACCATTCTGCAGCCCTTCAGATGTTTCTTTGGAAACTGCACCATATCTTTGGAGTGCCATGTGCAGGTGGAATAAAATACTGAGATTTTTGTATTCAGTGTACTTGCCTCAGTTCATGACTAAATACAGTGTTGGTTCTGGCTTCGGGGTTCCCTGCAGATCAGGAAGCCCTCTGGCCATTTGATGTAAAATGTTGTTCTGTGAGTAACTTACCCCCCTGGTTCAAAGTCACTGGCTTGCAAGGATTTCTGGATGTGTTTTCTTGTATCAGATATACTATGTCCTCCTGGGCAGACACAGCGCCAAGATAAATCCCATATAGTTCAATGCAATTGTAATTGCGTGCCCATACCACCCACACCCAGCAGTACCCAGTCTGGTAGGCCTGGCTGTGACCTTGGTGTCTTTATTGTGTGTGGTCCTTTCAGAGGGAAGAGGGTTGTATCCGTGGACCCAGTACAGATTAGGGTACAAGCATCACTAGCTGAGAGTGACTGTGCCACTGAATTGACTGACTAATGTTCATTGGGACAGTGGTGTGCTGGTGGAGAGGCCAACAGGCAGACTGGGGAAGCAGCCAAATTGCTGTGCAGATAGCAAAATGTCTGCCAAGAGCGGGTAGTGTTAGCTGTGAGATTTAACAGGCAGTGCTCAATACTTGACAAATAATGATTGACAAGGAAAACATGGCAGACTGAAGTCACAGAGGCTCTCCTACATTTGGTGAGAAAAGACTATCAGCTGAGGGAGCCTTTTTTAGAAAGACTTGCTGACCTCATGGTTGGTCTCTGAAAGTCTAGCCAAGCAAAAGGTCTAGGTGCCATCACAAAGGTGATGCATTGTGAGTTGGCTCAATCAAGTGAAAACTCTGAGTTGGCTGGAAAACTTAAGGTTTAGCTCCTGCAGACTTTAAAGACGAAGCATATCACCTCATCTGGTTTGTACACTGTGCCACAGCTAAGTAGGCTGACACAGCTGGGGCTGTAGTATGATATGGCATGCTCCTTAGCACTCCCCTCATGAAACCACAGCTTCCCTGAGATGAAGCCTTTATAAACCTGGGTCAGGGATCTCAGCAGCTGCATTTCTCTTTCTCTGCTCATGCAACCAGAAGCAGAGGACAGACGGTACTCAGGCCACAAAAAGAAGCTAAGTGAGAAGATCAGATCCTTCTTGTGAAGTCAATCCTGAAGGGATTTTAGGTGTTTATTCTGTTGGGCCATGTGAAGTCATTCAGACTGGGCAGGTTTTAATCCCCAATTGGATGCTCATGACATCACAGAAAATCCCAATAAGACTGATGTGGGAGGATGTGGCAGCATTTTCCTGCTTGACTTTGAGGTTGGGAAGGAATATGATCCTCTGAGCGAGAAGAATGTATGTATCTTTGCTTGTGTTTTGGCCTTATTTCAGCTCCACACCTTGCACTAGGTACAGCGTACAAGTACACTGCTCAGTGACTTTGAAGGGTTGGATGTTGTGCTCGTCCTGGGGTGTGGTTAGGCTAGAAAGCAGCATCAGTGATTGCCATGGCTTGTATTGTCCACAATCCTGTTGCACCGCTCCTCTCCTCCCAACTCCTCTGCTCCAACAGCTGCAGGACTGCTCTTGACTAGGACCTCATTGTTTTCTTTTTTGTCAACTTTAGGTAGATCAGAGAGTCTTCAAAGACTTCCTGTCAGAGAAGCTGCCTCGCCTCATGGCTCATTTTGAGCAGTATCGGATTGATGTCTCACTCATCACCTTCAATTGGTTTCTGGTGGCCTTTGTGGACAGCCTGATCAGCGACATCCTCTTGAGAGTGTGGGATGCCTTCTTGTACGAGGGAACTAAGGTGCAACTCCCAGATTAGGCCTTCCTTCCATCTGCACCATGATGGCAGGGCGATAGACATAGCCATGTGTCAAAGGGATGTGGGGTTGAGCCTCTTTTCCTATCCCGCTTGTTTGGTGGGGTGCCTTGACAGCTCCCAGCCTCTGTGTTGCCTGTGTACTTGCTGCCAGTAGACAGACCTAGTCCCTGATACTGTGCACAGTGTCCCTGGCACTTTTTAGCAATTAGTCTTGCTATGAAACAGCTCTCTGACAGGCCATGGTGTCTTCTTCTCTGTGACCTGAACACAGCTCAGAGTATGACAGGTATAGGGAGCAGAAGATGGACAGAGAGTTAGTATGTGAACACGTGAGTCTTGTATTGCCCTGGTCCATAGGGAGAAGTGGACAACCCTTGCAAAATCCCTGTGGAGTCCTTTTGGAGGACCTGGTATGTTCTGGAGTTGTAAATTACCTCTAGGGATTAGCTCAGTGCTGTCTTAGGTGTGCCCTACCACAGCCTGTTGAGAGCAGGAGAAGCCCAGTGTCCAGCCTGTATTGCAGTGCTGTGTGCCCCACCCCAAGTTTTATGCCAGCCTAAGACTGTCAACTCAAATACCTTTCAACCTTCCAGGTGATTTTCCGCTATGCACTTGCAATTTTTAAATACAACGAGGAGGAAATCCTAAGAATTCATGACAGTGTGGAGATCTACCAGTACCTACGCTTTTTCACGAGAATGATCACGGATGGCAGGTAGGACTGTGGGTTGTATACAGCCTTCCATCCTGGGTTTGTACTTGCTTGCCTGTTAGGTCAGCCTAAAAAGAATTCTAACTAGTCTGTTAAGAGAGATGCACGTGCATTGGCAGGTCCATGGGGCATGAATCAGTTCGTCTCTTCTTGACTTTCCCTTCACGGTTACTTAAAGTCTTTTTGGCTTGGGCAAAGGCATGCTACAGCAGAGCAGGCCACAAAGTCTGGGACAGCAAAATGCAGCAGCTGGAACTTGTGCTGCCACTTGCTGTGTTTCTCTCAGCTGTAGTTGGGCTATTTGGCAACACAGCACCACTCACAACCTTTAATGGCAACATGTGTTGGAGAGGAAGATTTTTGTGATCAGAAGAGCTCAAAGTCAGGAATATTCCTCCCCCTGGGGCCATCAGAGTTGGCATCTGATCCACTGTCTCCTGACTGGTGGCTGCACACTGGTACCTTAAAAGGTGGTGTGGTGTAAGGCTGTTTTAAAGCGTTGCTTGGGTTGGTGTTTGTGTAAGGAGGATTTGCCTGTGATTTCTTTAAGATTCTGCTGATAGATGACTTTTGAGCTCAGAGAGCTGAAATCTGAGGCCCTATTCTTTGCCTACCCCAGGATGCCCTTGGCATATCTGTCACCATCTGTTACCAACCAGTAAATCAGTTCACCAGACCTGTCTTTTCCATTGTAGGAAGTTGATGAACATTGCCTTCAATGACTTAAACCCCTTCCCCATGAAACTGCTAAGGAACCGGCGGTCAATGCACAGGGAAGAGCTGGAGGCAGAGCTGTGCGAGCTGGAACAGATCAAGGCAGCCTATGTAAAAGAGAGAGCAGAGCAGGGGCCTCAGGACCTGAAGGAGGTTGCTAGTGAAGAGGAAGAAGAAATTTGACAGAGTTCCTCATCACTTGCCTCCTGCCTTGCAGGAGGTCTTCAGTAGCAACTGTCTGTTGGAGATGGAGCGGAGGGAGAAAGGTGGTCACAGCAGGAGTTCATCTGCCCCTGGAAGCAAGGCTGTAGGTATAGGACCATTTGGGGACCAAGCCAGACTTTGTAATGGATTGGAAGGTGTCAGAGGATTTTTATCCTCTTCTGTACTTCTTCCCATTCAGCTGACCCTCTCCTGTGCAGTTCAGGATTACAGCTCAAGCTCCATAGGAAATATCAGTTGTGGTATCATGACAGAAATTGGCATGGTGCAAAAGACCCAGCCAGGCAGGGCTTTTCTACCTTTTCTGATGGAGGCTTGAAAGAGATCTTTATGTATAAGTAAAATTACAAGTAAAATCACTGGAACTAATGAACCGAGAGCACTCCCTCATAGGTACCTAAAGCTTCTGAATTGGTCAGGAAGGCCAATGGTGCCTTTAATGGCTAGCCTGCCAGGAGAGTGTGTGTTTAATGCTGCAGTTACTGAGTCGCGACACTGTCTCCAGAGGAGTGTGGGGCCTGTGGAAGTCCTGGCAGCTGAAGGACATCTTCCCATGGGACTCGGACTGGGACAAGTGAAATGGGTTGTGGGAGGGTGGAATTGCCTTTCCAGTTTATTTTGGTTCCTGTGGAAGTACATGGGAGCACAAGATGTGTCTCCCTGCCCAGCTGGGAAATGCTGGGAGCTACCTCTCCTCTTTGTTTAGTTTTGAGCAGAGCCATCTATGGGTTGGCCTGACCCTGGCAGCACTGTGCCTTCCAGAGGTGAGCTTGCTCCATAGAGGAGCTCTCAGTGTGAAACCAGCCACAGCCTGGCTGCAGGCAGGGACTAATGTTATGGAGGCTTTGACTACTGGGACGTCTGGGTCTTCTGCTTGCCTCACACTTGGCCAGGATGAGTGTGTGCCCATCTCTTTCTGCCTCACAGTTATGCTCCCCCTGTGCTGGATTTCTACGTTGATATCTCTGCCTTTGACTCCCATTCATAATGGGAGGGAGGAGGTCTTTTCTGTAGGAGCTTCCAATATTGAAGGTGTTTGACCCATGGAATATGGCACTTGGGGGATGATGCTGCAAACCACTTGGATTAGGTTACGAAAGATGGCTTGATACTCTTTAGAAAGAACCCTAATTTTCCTTGAACCAAGGAGCTGGCCTCCATGAGTCTAGCACACAGAGATACCCTGCCTACCTCTGGGAATGGGGTCTGACAGCCTTCTCCCTTGCCTCCCAGACTCACCCATTCCCTAGGCTGGATGTCCTGCCTGTGCAGCTCAGTCCTTCGCAGACCCAGGGTGAGTCAAGTGCTTCAGATAAATACAACTCCTTTTCCCTAACATGGTGCCAGAT
>NW_010553272.1:0-5747 GCF_000687285.1 Phaethon lepturus | reverse complement strand
TATTCCAGTGTTGGCACTGACAAAATGCAGCAGACCCCACTGCATTTTAAGAAGGGTCTTGAACTCTTAAGAAGAGTTCAGAACTCAAGAACTGACCTTGAACCCAAGCCCATTCAGTGGATGATGCCTCCTTCAAACCTCTTGTGGTATAAAGTCATCAGTGCTGGCAGAGGAAGGCAAAAGAAGCATTCATAGCTCGTATTGTTCTCAGCCAGGTGCACTGTAGCCAAGATTACAGACTCCAGTGGAAATAGCACCAGCATCTATTCACCTGAGACATGGGGTCTGCCTCAGCTCTGCCTGAGGCATAACTGAGCAAATCAGCTAATTTCAAAGAATCATAAAAGTCTGAGTTGAGAGCGAGCTGTGGAAGCCAACCACACAGTACAGAAGTAATCAAAAGTGGAAATGAGGTTTTGGGAAGAGTGGCTAGATGGGCAAGAATGAGGTGGATCCCCTGCATGTCACTGACAGCTGCACACATTGAAAGTGTGGGATGAGAAGAAAATGTTACTGGAGTCTTACCATAGTATTTCAAAAAAATGCATTGGTTTTAAAATGATGCCACCTTGCTGGAGAAGCTCAAAAGGCAGAAGGTTTTTCTTCACAGATGATACTGCTAATCTAATTTACTCATACTGTTATGTGCATGGGTGCACACAATACAGATTTTTGCTACTGTTACGGACTTTTGAAAGGTGTTATCTTTTAAATCAATATGATGGAAAGTAGAAGTATACTTACAATTGTATTTTTCCAGGAGCCTTTTGCAGCAGGTTAAAAATCTTTTCTTCTGTCCTGCCCTTATGTTTTTTTCTAATAAGGCATTTGAAACCTGCATTATTAGACCAAACCATAGCCTGATGTATGTCTATAGTATATAAATAAACACTGGCCTATGCGGTATATAATGACCCGTTAAAAAATAAACTTTTCTGAAGAAGACATAAGGACCAAGCTGTTGTCCCTGATGGGAAATTATGAAAATAATTTTAGATTGGAGTCAGAAGGGAAGGACATCTCAGGGTTGTTAGAAGTTTCTCTTCTGTTGTGTCTTCACCAGCTTTTGGGTGAAGGGCCTCTTCCTCTGGTCATATCACCAGCCAGTCACTTGTGGTCATTCTTTACTAAAATGTGGTAGATGCAGGAATATCTGCAAGGCCTGTGCAGACCTGCAACTTGGAGCCAAGCTAGCATGTCCTCATGAGTCCTACTCTACTTCCCTTCTGCTCCACAAACTTTAGGGATACTGGAAAGCACTGAGCTCATGTCACAAGATGCCAGCTGGGCCCAGAGGCTAGCTTAGCTCTATGCAAGTCCCTCAGGCTTCTGCAAGACCTGCAGTGAGTATTGGTCAGTGCTGGGGGTGTTCTGAACAAAGGTTACCCCTGCATCAGGTGCACAAGGATAATTTGTGCTGCCACGGCCAACTGTTGTGGTTGGAAAGCAGTTTGACCTGGTTGCACACACCAGTAGCTCCCTCTGCCCGTGCTGGCACGTGTGGATAAAACGAGTGTCTTTCCACCCCAGTGTCACCCTTTGCTGAGCTTTGCTGTGTCCATAACATTACTTGTAAGTTAAGCCTTCTGTCTCTGCATTAATCTAAACCTTGGGATACCAGCTCCAACCCTAAAAAGGCTGGTTTTAAAATTTTTTTTTTCCCCTGCCCAGAATGTGCAATTAATCTGTAGATCACTTTGTTGCAGGGCTTTGGGGCCACCAAGAGTTTATATGGTTTTGAGAGGGCAAATTGGTGGAGGGTGGCCAAACACACAGAAAGCTGCTGCTGGCTCAGTAAGTCCCTGAGCTGCAAACAGAGAACACTGGGAGGCTTCCCTTCTTCACCCCATTTTTGGCCCTGGGTGGTACTGGGCTGAAATGATCTTTGATCTGAACCACCAACTCTATATGCTGCAGCTGAGGCCTTGCATGCAAAAGACACTGGATCCAGTCCTGTATCCTGGCATGCTGCCCCGGAAAGAGGCATTCTGGGGGAGGTTGTTTCTGTGTTGGGTTAATGTTTATCCCAAGCTCGAGCTTCTCATCCAGGGGGAAGGAGAGAGCTAAGGGACAAGGCATTGCCCATGAGTAGCAAACAATACCGCCTTGTAGCAGGAGCTACCCCACAGTGCTGAGTTTGTCCTCCAGCTTGTGGGCTGGGCAACCTCCTGCCACCATCACAGACACAAGACCTGGGGCTGGCTCTTTTCCCATTTAAGAGCTCACTTTGGTGGCCTGAGCCAAAGCTGGGGCTTCTCCAGCCACTTCTCAGTGTTAAGAGCTCCTCTACAGAGCATTAGCTCTGTCTGGCCTAGGGACGTGCCAGGTGCAAGAAGACAAACCACTTTCCCACGCCAGGGCCATAGTAGTGGAGCTGACATAATTTAATGCACTCCGAGGTAGTTTAACCCCTTTCCTGGAGTTCAGTGAGAGGCTGCGGGATGCACTGAGATGCTAAATCGTGAGAATACCCATGTGCTTTCTGCTCAGACTCAGGAGCTCTCCAGAGATGAAAACAGCACACCAGGTTAGAGGAGATATCACTGACCGTGGCAAGCACATTTGGGGTGAGGGGTCCCCTGTCCCACTGCAGCCAGATGCTTGCTTTAGGCGCATGGTCCACTATCACTGAGAGAAAGTCCCCATTCTTCTTGTTATTAACTGATGGCTTCCTGCCAAGGGCAAAGTCTGGCTTTCAGATTCCAGCCGGTGGATCAGTATCTGCTCTGGTTTTAAGCCTAATTTTCATAATACAGAACCTCTTTGGCACATTCTGGTGTCAAGCTGGTAGGAAGCTTTGAGGCTTGAAGCAACATCCAAGATAAGTGAAATTAAATGTCAAGGTCCCTTCAGACAAAATAGTACTCAGCCCAACATCACAGCCCCCTGCTGAAAATTATACCTTTATTTTTTCTTTTTTACAGTGATTCTCTTAGTACAAAAGTTATTGTTTATGGCAGCATTTTGCAGGGAGGAAAAGTTCCAAAAGGAAATTAAAACCAACTGATATTTTTTGCTTCATCTTCCAATAATTCAACATTTTTCAACACAATAAAGACACTTGCACATTGAGGGGGAATGCTGATGCCACAGGCTCTGAAAAGACTTCCAGTTTTGACGCTGCCATCATAGAGGTGTCTTAAATCAGTTCCCGAAGCTGGTGGCTGTTGCATGGGCCCAGCTTCCACCTTACCCTTCCGTGCCACCCGCCCCCATACATGTGGCACAGTCACCGATCTTGAAGTTTGCAGGGCTGGAACTAGTTACAGCAGGAGATGTGGGAACTAGGGAAGTTCTCGTTAAATGTGATGCTAATTGGATATAGCTAATTAGTAGCTTCCTCCACGTGGCTCCATCCAAACCCACCACATCAGGCCCCTTGAACTCGGCAGGCTGGGATGAAGCAGAGTACAGTGCTTGCTGCAGCACCTCCTCCAGTGCAGATGTGCTGGGCTGTGCACTGGTATAACGGAGCCTTGAACTATGTCTCCTTGAGGATATTGCGTCTGCAAACCAGTCATGCCCCTCCTAGGGTTGCAAGCCATACCACCAAGCAGAAAACTGTTTTCCTTCTGTCTTGTCTCGTCCTCTTCTGCAACTGCTCCCCGCAAGGCAGGACCCTGGGAGCACCCCCCAGCTAGGTGAGAGGTGCTTTACACCACAGCTGCACAGACACTGCGAATACGGCCACGCCGATGTAGCTCCCACAACGCAGAGCAGGCACAACAGGTGCCGGTTCTGCTCTTCCCAGCGGCTTGCTGCAGGTTGCAGTGCTGCACGTGGTTTCTGGCTGGTGGTGGGACAATGGTGGTGGTCGATTTGTGCTGCTGTCAGGCTCCCCTCTGTAACGAACTCTGCTGTCTGCAGTGGTAGCCTTCCACTTTTCATTAATTTGTGCAGTCTGGGAAGAGATGTCCAGAAGTGACACTAGCCTGTCTCTGGCCCAATTTCTGGCACTTAAGGATGTGGCATGTGAAAGAGTTACAGGGCACATTGCTCCAACTTCAGCTGTTGGATCCTGACAGAAAGCACTAACAACAGTGTTTTCTTTGGGGCTGCTGGAGGCCCTTTACACAGCAGGACAAGTGCTGTGTGGGGATGATCTTTGCCACAAGCCACCTGCATGGACACAGGCTGTCAGCAGCCGTTGCTTAGGCAGGCCCTTGCTGTTGGATGAGCACTTGAGAAGTCCCAGGAAAGATGGCAGAGAGCAGAGTTCAGTCCGGTCACTAATTCCTGTGGGCATGGCAGGTTCAGGACAGCTGCTGCACAAGCAGCCATGAGTCTTGTCCACAGCTGGATTGCTTCCTGCACTCCATCCATGGACTGTGCTTCTCAATAGCCATGTCTCTGCTCAACTGCCTCCATCTCCTGGGTTGTCCCAGCCTGGCATCTGGCAGCAAGACACAGAGATCACTCTTGGGGGCTGCTTCGTTGCTTCTGAAATTCTGCTCAATTGCCTTGAAGGATTCAGTGGGACTGCTGTTGTCAAGGGCCTGCGTTTCCTTCCAGAAAAGGACTTCACCTGCCCTGGGGGACTGGCAGTCTCACCACCACAGGATCAAAGCAGAGATAGCTGAACTGCCTCATCTCACTTGTGGAGGACAGCTGGTCTCACAGTCTTGTCACGCCCACTGTCTCAGCCCTGAGCTGCCACTGCTACCCACAGACTGGTGGGACTAAAGCATGGAAATGAGCTGGCTGTTTCAGGCTCTGTTCAGACAGGACCAGAGCGGTGGTAGCTGAGTGGGTGACCTGGCCAAGGAAATCTCCTCAGCCCTTTGATCTTGGGCATTGCTGTCTACTTGCCAAGTTCCTCATCGAGGGTGCCAGGTGGGCTGTGGTGCTGCCAAGGTACCAGCAAACCCCAAAGTCTGAGTGTGAGTTCTGCAGGCACGAGAAGATTTCCAGCACTGTCTGCAGCTACGGGCCCACATGGGCCGGTGTCTCTCCATCTGCTGGGACTGCTGAGCCAGCCACAGGCACACCAACACGTATTGCAGGGGTGTGTGCAGTGTTCAGGGTGCAGTGCCCAATACCTGGTGGTCACACCAAGGATACAGGAACGTGCTGCCCTGATATCAGCAGCTCTGTGGGCTAAGGCATGGCCTGGGGGTATGCTCTGCACAGATGACAGCAAAGTCCTGATCCTGTCAGGGTGATCTCCTAGGAAGACATGCCCAGCCTTCACAGGGTACTTCCAGGCACAGACCTGAGGTCCCAAGTAACTGGTGATAGGACAAGAGGAAATGGCCTTAAGTTGTGCCAGGGGAGGTTTATATTGGATATTAGGAAAAATTTCTTCACTGAGAGGGTGGTCAGGCATTGGAACAGGCTGCCCAGGGAGGTGGTGGAGTCGCCATCTCTGGAGGTGTTCAAGAAACGTGTGGATGTGGCGCTTCAGGACATGGTTTAGGGGACATGGTGGCGCTGGACTAATGGTTGGACTTGATGATCTTGAAGGTCCTTTCCAACCTAGTGATTCTGTGATTCTGTGACCCACCTGCAGAGGTGATGGTGGTGGGGAACTGTGCACATCGGCCCAGGCGGGCTGGCTCCCAGAGCCATGGGGAAGGAGAGGTGCTTGAGCACTTTGCTGTGGTTATGGAGGGGTTCTCCCCACGACAGCAGCGTGCAAACCCCACGCTTACCCGCGGCAGGTCGGGCACAGATGCACTGCCGGACCGGACCGGACCTCCCCGGGAAGGCGCTCGGGAGCTCTGCGGGATCAGGCTCCCGCATCAGGG
>NW_010553271.1:360-1111 GCF_000687285.1 Phaethon lepturus | reverse complement strand
CCGGCACAAGCTGCACCGTTATTATTTACAAGAGGGGTGGGAGTTTTGCCTTTGCTTCCCTTTATTTTTAATTTATTTTTCTTTATTTTGGGTTTCTGACTCATCGCAGACTGTTGCCGGGAGGAAACCGGAATAAAAAGTGCCCCAAATATCATTTATATCAGCTAAATAAAATCCTCCCCCAAATACGCAGGGAGGAAAGTGAAGCAGCGGCTCCCCAGGGCGGCCCAGGACCCGGAGCCACTTCTCCTTCCCCCAGCCTCATTCCTACGGAGGAGGAAAACTCAAATTTTCCTCTTTTTTTCCAAACCGCAGCTGGTTTCCGGCTCTGCAAGCACAAAGCCGGGCCCGGAGCCGCTCGCACGCCGGGGGAGCGGAGCGGCGACGGATGCTCCCCGGCCCCTGCACGCTCCGGCTGCCTTTGGGGTACCCGTGGGGGTACCCAGCCCCGATGCCCGTGGGATGCTCCAACAGGGACGCAGCACCCACGGGGCTGACTGAAACAGGGCATGGGTGGGAGTGGGGGGGATGCTCTGGAAGGGGCGGGTGCTCTGAAGGGGAGGCTGTCACGTAACGAGGGTGCCCTCGTTAATGAGGGTGTCCCAGAGATGACGGTGCCCTATTACTGTGGGTGCCCCATTACTGTGGGTGCCCCATTCCTAAGGGTGCCCCAGAGGTCAGGGTGCCCCAGAGACGAGGGTCCCCCATTAATAAGGGTGCCTTGGTGATGAGGGCACCCCAGAGGTGAGCG
>NW_010553271.1:0-279 GCF_000687285.1 Phaethon lepturus | reverse complement strand
ATGGTGGGTGCCCCGTTAATGAGGGTGTCCCAGATATGCGGGTGCCCTATTGCTGTGGGTGCCCCGTTACTAAGGATGCCGTGGGGGTCAGGGTGTCCCAGAGACAAGAGTGCCCCGTTAACAAGGGTGCCCGGAGACGAGGACACCCCGGAGGTGAGGGTCCCCCATTAATGTGACCGCCCCACTAATGAGGATGCCCTGAGATGGTGGGTGCCCTACGTTAACCAGGGTGCCTGGGAGACGAGGGTGCCCGGTGCTTTTCGGGGCTGGAGCGGGTTT
>NW_010553270.1:0-1172 GCF_000687285.1 Phaethon lepturus | reverse complement strand
GCCCCCAGCCGTCGGGGCTGGCGGGGGAGCGCTCGGCTCTGCGCAGCACTGCTTCCGTGGACCCGCTCTCGCTGCGGGGAAGGAAGGACAAGAAGAGGCTCGTGTCAAAGAAACAAATATTTTATTGTGTAAAAACCAAGCAGATACCCGAATGCAGCCTCCCATTGCCACAGGGCCCGCAGCGCTGCCTTGCATGCCAGCGGGATGTGCCGGGATGTCCCAAAACCAGGCAGGAGCCACGAAAGCATGTACGGATCTGTCTTCAAATATCTACAGAATTATGAAAGCTTCAGAGAAAGTCTCAGCCTCTGGAAACTAAAAAAAAAGAAAAGCAAAGCGTATAGAGAGAGCTGTTCGGCAACGTGCAGCTCGGTTTGACCGACCCTCCGGCTCCGCCGTTGCTGGGTGTCACACTGAGACCCAAAAGCATCCTTTGGCCGTTGGGCTGATTTTTGAGCAGCGGCGACGTGGGATGAGACATCTGGGCTGCCCTTTCTGGGTTAAAAACAAGTTTGGTGTTCCTCCAGCCCTTTACAGCGAGCATGGCCTTCCCCCGGACAGCGTGGCACGTCATCAGGCGTCCACGGCAGCCGCGGGGGTTTAATTACAGCACCCGCTCCCCATCCGAGCCAAACGACTGCGGGAGAACAAGAAAGTCCCTCATCCCCGCGGCTGGCCCTGAGCAAAGCTGCGGTGATGGGAAGCAGGGCAGGAGCATAAGGAAACCACGGTATGTTCAAGAACAAACAAACAAACAAGTCTCATCATCCGTAAAACCGTCCCGCGACTTCGGGGGAGCCACTTCCAGTCTCTGCTGAAGTGACGCGTTCCCCATCAGGCGCTGTCCCAAAGCAGCGGGGAAGCGTGTGCCTGGCCGCGGCTCCTCACTCGGTGCAGTGCCGAGGCCGGTGGCTGCAGTTTAGTGGAACAAAGTCTGGAGAAAGTGGGATGTTCATTATGCAAATTGCGCTTCCTGGAAAGAAATGTTTTATTAACACGCGCTCCCTTCTTGTGTTGGCTTAGTCAATTTGGTCACAGCTTGACATCCAATAAGTTAGTCTAAAGGCAATGGTTTTACAAAATGTTTTTCTAATCTATTTTAAACACTTAATTACAGTTGTGGCGCATTCATTAGGGACGTCGCTTTCAAACCCGGCCTGCAGTAATAAATC
>NW_010553269.1:12764-12972 GCF_000687285.1 Phaethon lepturus | reverse complement strand
AGGCTGGCGCCGCCGGCTGCACCGGCATCGCGCCTCAGCTTCACCCCGGCACCCGGGAGGCACAGACCTGCCGAGCCAAGAGCCAAACGTGCTCTAAGCTATTGTTGGTTCTTCCGTTCTGTATTTTCTCACGTTTGTATGGCTGGAAGAGCAGGAATTAATTTCACCAGAGGGGCTAAAACATTTTTTTTATTGGTTTATAGAAAGA
>NW_010553269.1:11149-12423 GCF_000687285.1 Phaethon lepturus | reverse complement strand
AACTTTTTTTAGATGGCTTAGAGCAAGATGAACACCTCACACCTTTTATTTCTAAGATTTCCAGAGTATTAAAAAGACAGGAAAACACTCATATGCAAACCCAACTGTTCGGAATGTCTCAGCACCTAATTCCTTTTTAAGCTTGTAAAGAAACAGAACAATGCATAGGCTAAATACTGAAGGGAAAACCCACCACAATAAACTTTTTCCTGGCAAGTTTATTTGCTGGCATTTGTAAATCCACTGAGAAAGTGTAGTGCGATCAATACAGCTGAGGCCCAAGTTCTAATTAGAGCCTCCTGTTTGAAAACAGCTTTTCTTTAAACGCTACGTGGCTAGTGGTGGTGATAGAATATTCCCTTAAAATAAGAAAATGGTTCATTAGTGTTCATGGAAACAGAAGATCAATCTGTCCTTGTGAAAGTTAATGAATACACAGAAATATCACATCATGACCCCTGATCTCAGTGCCTGAGGCAGCGGTATTATTATGCGCTCACCAGAATTGCTCAGCAACACGACTCAGATACAACTCTTACTGCATTAATTTTATCTGTGTGATTATTTAAATTAATGACATTCTAGCTGCAAGTCACAAACTTCAAGAGACGTTCATCTGCTTAAATATTAATGATGCTTTTCTGCTGTAAAGTGTAGGAAGGGAAAGCAGAACTAAATACTAACAATTTTAAGAATAAATATTAACAACAGCATAAGCATGAAAAATAAAGCTGTTTCACTCAAATGCTAAAACAACCCACTTACACCGCTACCCTCCCTCCCTCAAGGAAGCAAAAACTGTTTTGTTAAATCTTGGTCAAGCAAAAAGTGCACGATCTCCTTTATTTAAGAATGAAAGTTTTGAAGTATGATGAAAATACCTTGAGGTCTTGAGCAAATTTTGACAAGTCCTTCTGTGACTCCATCTCCCTCTATAAAGTAGAAATGGAGAGGATGTCAGCCATCCCATTTCTGTCAGCAGCACAGTGATTTACGGTAATTACATTGACCTGTATGCTGTTTTAGATAATGGCATTTGCATTCTGTTACCTGTAATAAGAAGGTCTAAGAAAAAGAAATGTAATTTGAAGTCTTGATATTATGATTTTTTTCCCCTAATGTACTTGATTCCAAGATTAGTCTTGTAAGTTCATTACCCACCGAGTTCTGCTGCAGTTCGGACCATCTCCATCTACCCACTGAGCTATTACCGGTTTGCTGGGTCCTACCTGCTCAAAAGATAGAACACCTTAGCACGGATTTGAAAACTGGGG
>NW_010553269.1:0-11118 GCF_000687285.1 Phaethon lepturus | reverse complement strand
TTCCGATCCCTTCTTCTTTTACCCCTGAAAAATACTCTTCTGTCTCCACTACTATGACTTGCAGGTTGGCCAGTGGTCTTTTGTGGGAGGAAGGGGACCAGAGAGTACAGCATTTCTGTCCAGTCTTTGAGGAGCAGCTGTCTGAACAATCGCACAGTGCTACTGAGAGCCGTCTGAATGGGAGAGGTTACGCAGAGCCAAAGACCTGCTCATTGGGATGACTCTGCAGAACACTTTTGTGCCTTTGAAAAAGTTATCTAGGAAGATCTGTGGACATTCGAGAAAGAACAAGGTTGAAGGATATAAAAGGCTGTGCTGGAATTTGGTGGAGCAATTGAAACTAGTCCGTAAAATTGTTATCCTCTTTTTCACATACCGGACAAGCTCAAAAAAACTCATGTGAAGTCCTGTTAATGGGGAGGGCCTGTGTGTAGGGCAGAGACTGGAAAAAACCAGTTCTCAAGGATCTACCACACACTGATCTCTGAATCCCATGGTAACCCAAGGCCCCACGGCTCTACGTGTGGATTTGCAGCACATTTTCTGAAGTATGTCTCTTCAGACAGAATGTAGCTCAGGTACCTGAAGGATTTCTAGTCTAATTGTGCATCTGTTTCCACCAGCATATCAGGTACCACCAGCACCCAACTGGCACACATGATGGCATCATCATATCGGAGTTGTACACATGCAGTCTGCTCTACAGCCTAAACACTGCCGCTCCAAATACAGTGAAAACCTTTCCCTTGCCATAAAGCCAGTAACTGGAGGAGTAGCAAACCCTCTCACTTCCTTCAGCTAATGAGCTTGCTAACTAAGCGAGTCAGCAATGATGCAAAGATTAAGTGACTTAATCCGTTGGTACCACAAATTAACATAAAGCAACTTCTTGATATCGTGTCATACACACACATAATTGAAAGCAAAGTTACTTTTAGGCCCTTTTCCATCCTTTGCAGACAGTTTCACTAGAAAGAATAATATCAGAGCTAGTTGATTTAATGACCTTTCATTTGAAGGCCAAGGTTAGAGTGGCTTTTTTTGTCTTCTTTGTAATTGGACTGTTCAACCACAGATAGTCTTGCTATATCAATCATTCCATGAGTGAAAGGTGAATAAAAGCATTTACTGAACTGTCATATCCATGATAAAACAACAGATGCTGTCAGCTCTAAAGGGAATACATTAACAGAAGTAAACCTGAAAGATAAAGACCTATTAGTCATAACATGCCTTTCAATCACTTATTTACGTTAGCAGTTCAGCTTTGATAGAAAGTGAACATAATCCTTTTTTACAATAAATTAAGCTTATCTTTGCACTATGGTGTACCTTAATTAATGATGGCATATTGATTTTTTTCCTTCAGAAACACGTTTACCTTCACCATGCGCATCGGTTTGCTTCCCTGAAAACCCCCTCACCTCCAGTTCTGTTAGTACAACCCTTTGGGATGTAGAAACCCAACATCGTACATTTTCCCAGTGTTTTACTTCACAATTGATAATGCATTTATTAAACTGACACACATCCTAAGCCCAAACAGTTAAAATAGATCTTACTGGAGTGACTGGTTACTTCAGGGCACTCTAACAACCAGAAAGGCTGATCTGACTCGGAAACAGCGGCTCCTTCCTTATTCCTGGAGAGAAAGCCAGTCTGTTTAATAAAGGAAGGTAAAGACATTGAACAGCGCACAGTGCAGTTCAAGAGCTGAACTACCCAACGTGTCCGCGCTGTAGCAGGGCACAGCTATTTGTAGTAGCGCAGCACGCTAGGTTGGGATCAGCCACCATACGGGACTCCAGCTGAGACCTTGCCAGCCCTAAGCAGAGCAGAAGAATTACTTCAGCTGTCTTGAAAGCTAAATGCTTTTACGTTCCCTTATGACATTTAGTTATTTTGCAGCAACATGGCCTTGTTGCCTCATGTTCCACTTGCAATCTGCTATAATCCTTACATTCCTTTCTAAAGGGCTGCTGTCTGGCTTCTCTTCCCATTATGTATTTGTGTAGTCAATTAGACTTGCTTAGAAGCACTTGTCCCTATTGAATTTCTTCAATTTGTCCAGATCATTTTGTATTCTGATCTTGTATTCCTGTGTCCTTCCTTCCCATTTTATAGCTCTGCAGTTTTAATAAGCGCACGGCCCACTGCTCCGTCCATGTGATTAAGTAGGACTGGAACCAGACACAGAACCGCACGCCACTCTGGATAGCCTACTCCTCCTCCAGCACTGAACACGGACAGCATCTCTGAGTGCAGCGCACTGTAACTATGAGTATAGTTTTGAAATCTACTTCTAGTCATCATGTGGGTCATGATCAACATCAGTCCTCTCAGTCTGCTTTGAAACTTCATATTTAGAATTAAAAGCCAAGCTTAAGATATTTGCTATTTTTACTCAAACCATAAGACCATTACTTCTGTCATATGAGAAAATTAGCCTGTGCTAACTCACTCTCTACAAACATGAAAAAATGTAGCTCATGTTGTTCATGTCAACATGAACAAACCTACTCTGGCCATTGCATTCTTTTACTTTTCTTCCAGGGTGTCTGCTGAAAAAGTAGCTGCTAACATTATACACGCCTAGATAAATGAAATTATCATTAGAATTGCATCCCATATTTTTTCAGTTAAAAATATGCAGAGACCATATTCCCCACTGGTGCAATCAAAGTAAGATCTTGTCCTCATGGTCCTGAAGTGAGCAGGAATTACGTGGTTAGACGAACAGTCTGACTTGTAACCTGACAAGGCATTCTTACGCAGAGCTTGTTAACAAAATGATTTAACTACAGCTCACTAAGCACAGTGCTTCACTTGCATTCAGGGTAATCATAGCTTTCTATCTACAGCTGTTATACGTTTCTGACCATTTGGCATAGCACACAGTAGTCAACCATGTTATTTTTGAAAGGTCTGTTTGCTGTTAAATTAAGATGCTGGTGCCAATCTATGAAAGTAGTGCATAATATGGATGCTGTCACAAGAGAAAAATCTGCTTTCTGCCACAAAACAGCTTGTGGCATTGTGAGATTCCTGTTGAACCTACTACTCTGTTTCACTAGGACACCCGATGAGTGGTTGTGTTGCTTTAGGTGTGGAGGGGACACACACAACAAGCCTCCATCCTCCTTTCTAGTGCCCTAGAGGCTCTACAACAACTCTGTTCATGATGCTGACAGTGACATCAAAAAGCACTGTACCACAGATTAAGTGGGACTTTTTTTTTTTATTTTAAACATTTACAGAGATGGAAATAAATACAGGAAATAGAAGATAGAGAGGGTGCTTTCAAAAGAAATCAATCAAGTCTTCATCAGGCTTCAAACGGGAAAAACTGTATCCAACAGCTGCTTAAAACTGGCCATCATTTCAAAGGTTAAGGATTAGGCTGAACAATAATGTAAATAACTGAAGATAAGCACTACAATAAACAAGGGTGACACAGCTGACATCAGTAAACACACAAACAAAATGGAACCACACTACAACAGGAAAGTCTCAGGTATTTACAACATACCTATCATACAAAAACATTTGGAAATACTTAGGGAGTGATTTCTTCTCTGTCCAGCTGTAAGGTATAAAAGAAACACTGGAGGGTTTGTTGGTTTTGTTCCCCTCCCCAATATCTACAGAATAGTTTTAACTTTTGGCAAAGTTTAAAAAAAACTTTGTATTGCAAGAATTTTTCATACAACCTGAACTCTTCCATGTTTCCATCCTTGCTTATCATCAACGTCATCCACTGGGGCAGTTTGTCAGAAGATAAAAGAGTTTGTAAAGTTCTTTACAGTCTTTTATCGATGGTCTGACCTGTAGGTTGGAAAAGTGTCTGTGCGATGAAGCTTCACTGGGCTAGAAACACCTTTGCCGAGTCAGATGCAAAAGACAGAACAACAAGACATAGGCACCTTATTCAGTATTTTATCAAGGACTATGTGAAGTACAGATTACAGCCTTTTAATTAAACCTATCACTGCTTAATGTGCTACTCCATCTCAGAAACATCTCAAGTCAGACTTTCTTTCCCAGTTCCTTCAGAACAGAGAGTTGTACAAAGCAAATTAATTTTTTTTAAAGTTCTGACTTTGCATTTTAAATGAAAAATGCACTTTATCTCACAATATTAGCATCAATTCTTTTCTCTACAGGAGCAAAGGGGACAAGACCCAATTCAGAAACTGTAAATTCCAACTTTGGTGGAAGAAAGTTTTTGCATACAAGGTTTCAGGTGCCTCTACCATTCAGTGAGTGAATGCTGCTTCATATATATGGAATTATACAAGTCAGTATAACAATTATTTCATATTTCTTTCTCCAGTAATAATTGAAGCATTTCAAGATTTTGGCAGCCTAATCTAATTAGAGGTGCTTGGGGTACCACTGAAGGAGTAGCCCTGACTGATGAACAAGACAAGGACTTCAGCGTCTTTCCTAATTACAGTGCTGGCTGCATGGCTTATTTTACAAAGACTTTTACTACATTCTCATGATGACAGTCTCCTAGGAGCCTTTATTTTTTCCTCCCCAGTTTAACAAGCAAGCTATTTTTCTAAATATAAAACAAGTAGTTTCTTCCCATACAGACTATTTATCTTGCATCAACTCAGTGCTGAAATATTGTTTTAATAAAGGAGACTGTAGTAAGGCACAGTAAGCCCAATCCACTGATTGTGTCAGAGTGCTGCAAGCAGTCTTGTTCTCGTGTGCCACAGGCTGCCACCAGCAGGTCATCTTCCCATGCCCTAATTTATTGAACAAATTTGCACAGGCATGTAAATGCTGCTTCTATTATTCATCCCTCCTCGGAAACATTTCCTGGGTTTAGCTGGGGCTTTTTATGTGCTGCCTGCCCCCTCTAGTGTTGAAAAAAAGCAAAAGAGTAGCTTGTAGGATGTGCTGAAAATCAAGAGGACCAGAATGAAATATGGCTATGTATGTCAGGGCTGCCAGTGCTTGTAATTTTTAATCACAGCTTGTGATATTCCATGTTCTGGAGATACTAACCTCTATAATCTCCTGCTTTATTAAAAAAAAGTAAAACAAATAGTCCTTGAGAAAATCCCAGTATCTGAGAGGAAGAAAAAAAGAAACAAAAACAAACTCTAAAAGTTTTCCAAACCAGGATGTTTTAAAATATATGTCTAGTGATCTCTGAATGCTTGATATTGGTAAATGATATCTCCCTATTAGTACTAGAAAGTCCTACTAATTTCTGGGGTTTTCTGCTAAACACAGGTGTGCTGGTGGGGTTTTTTGCAGCAGGATGAGGCACCAAGAGCAGGGCTGCCTCTGGGTGAAGGACACGCCAGCCCTGACCTTCAGGGATGACAGAGAAACAACCCATATCCTGATGGCCAAGCTGAGCTTCACTTTCTAATGCCCCTGTGGTGAAGGGAAACTGCTTCAGATCATCTTTATCATCCAAACATTTAATCAAGCTCAGTCTTTATTCCATACATTGTGAAAATAAAGTTATGGCAGGAATTGGGTCCTTCCATTTAATACTCCAGGCTGCCACACTTCTATTAAGTGTTTAGTCTGTTTTCTACTGGCTTTTCCGAGTAACGCCCCGATCCCGACTTCACAACTCATCACTACCAACATCTGTACATACACTAACTCCGCCGACCCGTGTAGCTTAGAGTGGGGGAGTGTGTTTTGAAATACAAATGGGGTGTTGGTTGGTTGGGGGCGGGGGGTGTGATTCTAAAAATACACATAACAACACGATGCTGACTCTGGACCAGCTCCTCAGAGGTACTAAGCACCTGCAGCTCCTACTCCAGAGGTGCCTCTGGGGACACGGGCACAGAGCAACAACAGCGATCGGTGCTGCCGGTTTCACTGTCCCGGGAGACGAGTTCAGCTTCGAAGCCCGCTCTGGAGCACGCGGCCAGGGCCGGCTCCCGCCGGCCCCGCTGCGAAGCCCGCTAGCCACCGGCCCCGCAGCCTTCCCTCGCCCCACCCCTGCGCTCAGTAACCACTAGATGTCCCTTGGTGCCCACGGAGGGACAACCGGGCGCAGAGACCTCCCGGGGAGCGCTGCCCCCGCTGCAGCCGGGGGAGGTGTTCCGGCAGGAGGGGACTGAGCTGTGCCGCCCCGGGCGCTGACAGCACGGAGGGGGTTGCAGAAGACATCTGCCCACCCTCAGGCCACACTGCAAGGCACGGCGGCAGCACTGCAGCTGTTCAACAACAGCTTTCTAAAACTACTTATCGTAGCCATTTCCTTTTACTTTCCCCAATTCAGCTGTTTTCGAGGATGCAGTAGTGTAGGCTGAATGTTAGCAAGTACACAAAATGAATAATGAAGACTGCATCATTCTTAGCATGAGGCAGCCATCCAAATGAGCGGGGAGCTAAATGGTTATAAGTCTGGCAAAAAAAATCAGGTGCCATTAAAAGAGTTTGGTAGCAGGAAGGATTGTGCAACCTTGAAAACAGGCTGTCCTTTAACAGTAATTTCTCCTTGATTACCTAAAAATGGTCAGAAAACTTGTCAAATGAAGGATCCCTTTCCAATGGGAAGTAAGAAGAGTACCTCCTGAAGACAACCCCTCTGCCATGTTGTCCACCTTAAGGTGGGATGTGCCCTTCTCTCCAACGACCAGACAGCAGTGGCAATTGGCTTAGACCAAGTATCAGCCTTCAGCGAGATGGACAGATACTGAAATGATTCAACAGTGTCGTGGTCTGATTTGTACCTTGCCTCCCCCCACCCCAGCCCCTTACCTTGCAGACCGTAGAGCTGGCCCGTGCTGTGCTGCCGTGTGATGTGCTGCCAGTAGGCACTGCGGGGCAAGGGCACCATGGTGCTGAGGGACACGGCTCGCTCGCTCATTTTCATCTGAAGCTGTAAAGCAGGAAATGGATGTGAAGGAGACAGTCATGCTTATTACAATAAATTGCAGTAAGTCCTCCAAGAATAGGACGACCGCTGGCTGCAAGGGCTTCTAACGATATTGCCAGCACAGCCTCTCCCTCCCTCCCTCTGCCCACCCCACACCAGCAGAGGCAACTAACTCGGGGGTTAGTCTCTGCAGGCACACACCACTCGGGTTAGGAGGCCACGCTGCCGTGGCACACCAAAGCTCACCTTGGTGCTGCCCTGGTCCTGGGCTAGCACTGCTTCCCCTGGGGGGAGTTTTAACTCAAGCAGCTGAAACAGAAACCATGGATCAGTGGAAGATAAGAAAGCATGGGTATGCTCCCCCTTCAGCAGCAAAGCCATCTGAGGGTCTTCCCAGCTACGCAAGCAAGTTCCCAAGGCTAAATACAGCCTCAGCACATCAAGAACCTGACTGGAAATGTTTCACATGGGTGAGGACAAGTTGTTCTTGCTAGTTTGGAAGCATTTTCTATTCATCTCCCATCTTGTACAGCTGAGGAATGTGCCAGCTGGATGACACAGGAGTTCAACCCAGGAGATAACTGCATCCTTCAGCTAAATTCCTTGAACGAACAGCACGCCCAGGTATGCTGAGGGGAGAGGACGTGGGCTGCAGTGCATTGCTGGAAGCCCCATCTCACACTTCCCCCTCCATACAGAGCCTTCAGCTGCATTTCCTTACATAATCACAGCCCCTTGTTAGTTATACTATACCTAACACAAAAATGTATGAGAACTTACTATTTTAAGGCATTTTTTTCCATGAATTTAATAAAATGTATGTGCAAGCTGATAAAAATAATTGGATTTTATCATGAGCTTCACAGCACAGCTAAAATTCTCCTCCAAAAGCTCAGGAAAACATCAGTTCAAACATACCAAGGCTGCACTTGACTTTTCTCATTTATAAAGATAGCTTTTCATAGAAAAGTAAGGTTTTAAATTTTAGTTTCACAAAACCTGAGATGAAAGAATATTCTACAAAAAGATCAGTATATTTTGGAGCAAAACCAAACAGGCAAAGCAAGCACAGAGAAGAGGTGAGGGCTGACTGTATCCAAAAAGACTCATTTCCAAGTTATTTAGAGATGCCATCTACCTTCAACCTCCTCTCTGTACAGTGGACACTGCGCCTGTGATGTGAAGGTAAAACAACACAAAACCCAGATCAACTCCTGCTCTTAAAACACCCACCTCCATGTCAGCTGGATGTGAATCACTGCACCATGCGAGGTTCCGCCTACATTGTACAGAATATTTATTACAGCTCCTTCACTAAAGCCCCAACACCCTTTGCAGTGTCACCACACACATCTCGGCACCATGGAAACAAACAACGACAGATCTTTTACTGGGAATAAAAATCGGCAGAGTATTGTAAGGATGGCATTTCCTGGCTGGAGGTACTTTTTTTGGTGGTTCCATTTATTGACAAGTTGGATGGCAAGCTAAGGCAGTTTGAGCAACAGTTTGGCTGTTAGAAGGAGCGCAAAAAAAATCAATCCTGGGAGAAAAAAAAAAAAGAGACACAGCTAGAGAAAGATTAGATAAAGACACAGAAAAGGGCCAGAAAGGGTGTCCCTCCTGAACTCAATCAGCAGGGGAAAAAATTAAAAAAACTCACAGCTGCAAATAAAAATTAGTACGTTATGTCCTGAATACACAACGTTTCATCAAAACACCTCAGACCGCAAGCAAAGGCAGCTTTAATGATGATTGATTTCATTCTCACAATTAACCTACTGTATCTCTGGTGCAACAGAAAGAGTATGAATAACTTGATAATGACCTGGCTTTATGCTGCAGAAGCACCCAGCACCATAAGCAGGTCGAAAACAGCCAGAATTGATATGTTGGAACACGCATGAGCAAAGGCTGCGAGCAGAGCACCAGGTGGGACATGCGACTCCACATATCATTAATACAACAAATAATTTGTTAACTGGAGGGCACCTAATCGGTAGCCTTTCGCCCTCTTCTGCCCCAGGGAGAAGCCCGAAAGGAGGTCAGGATCCCCAGAACAGTTCAGACGCAGCTCCCAGCACACGTGGCAAGGATCAAGTTATGTTAAGTCACGCTGACACCAAAGAAGCAGCAAAGGTGTGAGAAGCGGTGAGGGACACAGAAAGCCATGCCGCAGCTCCCATGGCTGTGAGAGACCCGCAGAGGAAGGGGATGGAGCAGCAGCACTCACAGCCATCAGCGGCCAGCGCCGAGGGCAGCTGGGGAGCCGCTGTGCCGCCTCTTGTCGCCTGGATGAGAGATGAGCACAGCTATACTAAGGCAGTTTGGGGGGCCGAAGCACAGCTCTGGGTCAAACACAGGTTGCAGTTGGTTCCCAGAAGTCTTGGGGGTCAGGGAAGAAAGATTATTTTCTTTCTTGGGTCCCACCTTAACAATCAGCAAAACTTTCATTAGAGGCAAAACCACTGGCTGCTTAAAAAAAAAAAAAAAAGACCTAACCAACAAACCCCACCCAAAAATCCACAGGCACCAACATTCTCTCAAGCTAGCTGTGAACATGGCTCCAAAGGGAAAGAAAAGAAAGATGATTTAAGCTTTGCTAGGTTTGGTTGGTTTCCTCAGGCTGGACAATGCCATTTTCAAAGATTTTGCAGAACAACTCGCACTAAGTAAACCTTCCTCTTGGGACTCCCAATTGGGGAAGACTGCACTCACTGTGTTTTTGAGGGAATTTTCTTCCTAGTGAAGTAAATTCATGTAATAAAGCAAAATCAGTTAGAAAGATAATCGCTTAAGAAACGTTTGCTAAATGCATTACAGCAAAACTACAGAATGGTAAACTAAAAAAAAATCATTTCAGAAATTAGAGGGCACTAACATTGCTGCTGTTTTGACTACTATCCATCTTACACTAATACTTAATATTCTTCCCTTATTTCAAAAGTTAGTGAGCAGCATTTCTGCTCTTCATTATGAACCTCTGTGGAATGGCCAGAGATGTTTTAGCAGGCTCCAGCCTGGACAGTCGCACTCGCACATCAGCCGGATCGCGCGCACAGCGCACACCTGAGTCGCCAAGAGGGGAATAAGAGTCAGGGAAGGCGGCCGGTAAACCGGCTGGTAACGTCTTCCTGTGAAGCACTGAGCCTTAGCTGCCAAACTGGGAAGTTCACTGTTATAACTTCAGCGAGATGTCAAGTTGTAATGTCTTTTTTTTAAAGCAACCTGAACTGAGAGCAGGCATAAATGACAGCAGTCAAGTCACAGCACCGCTCCCGTCAGTTTTCATGGCAACCAATGCTCCTGAAAATATAACTTGAATAGATATTTTCTTTCCATTTTCTGGCAATGCAAAAGTGAGGGGAAAGAACCAGTTGGATGAGATGGGTTACCAAATGACCAGAATGGCTTCATGCGTCACTAAGCAAAGCCAGCTCTTTTTTCCCTTTAAAAGAGAAAAGGGAGAGATCTTTGAATTCACTGAAAAGGAAAATAAATGAAACTCACTTGTGAAAGTGTCACAGACTCTGGTCAGCATATGCTCAGACCTCACCAGAAAGCAACAGCACATTAACAGAAAGTGTCAGGGTGAGATTCCCAGCTGAGGAACCACTATCGCATCAATTTTCCACATGAATTTCAAGAGCCAGAGCCAGTTATACTCATGAACTGAACCAACACGCTGTAATATAAAGAGAGCGACTGCTGGGGAGGTGACAGACACGTTATAGCCCACATTCTCAACAGCACTTGCCAGCTTTATTTTGCTCTATCAGAATGGGACATTGGACTCCCTTTCTCCTTTGCAGAGAGGCTCCAGGAGCCCTCAGGTAGCTCAATACCATCTTCACCTCCGTCTGGGATAGCCACATCACTGATGTAGCAGGGGTCAGGATTGCAGGAGCAAGCAGGAGACATTCAGTGTAGGCTTAACTTCTCACCATCAGCATCTCCTACTTTCTACTTTTATTTACCCTTTCTGTAAATAATAGCTGAAGCTTCACTAATACAAAAATTCACACAGGGTAAGTAATTCTTGGTGACAGAAACAATACAGACAGCCGAGCGTGAAGTGCAAGCACCTGAAATGAACTCCTCCTTGAAGTTTTCAAAATCAGAAGAAAAATACAGGGGAAATCAATCTAAACAAAGATGTACTTTACAAATATTTTATAATCAGCAAAATAAGCCACCTGAGTTCTACACTGATATACCAATCTTCTGCCTTGTATTGGGTTTACGTGGCGAGG
>NW_010553268.1:0-17997 GCF_000687285.1 Phaethon lepturus | reverse complement strand
TTATGCGTTGCTTTTTACCATGAAACACTGCTGGATGACTTTCTTCAGGGACCAGGCAGACCCCAGAAAACTCAGGTTATGGCAGCATATCTAAACAATATTCTTCTGCTTACAGTTTTAGTTTAATCCATCCATTTGCTACCTATTAAGGCGAAAATTTCACACTTTGCAGCTGCAGACAGGCTAGGCCCTGGCTGTGCTTTTTGGTTGTCATTCTCAGTCACTGCTGTGATCTTACTTATTTGTAGTCATGTTACTGAAGCAATGATGTATTTTCAAGAGATTACTTGAATGACATAAATAAATGAAAGAACATACATTTTCTCCTCTGTAGTCACAAATCAGAGAAAAGCAACATGTGCAAGGCAATAAATAAACTTGATTTATACAAATTAACCTTGAATTTGTTTGGTTTATAGTTTGCAGTTTGGAAACATGACCATTTGCACTAGGCTAACTTTACTGATTTCTATTGTCTGATAAGCACACCACAAAAAAAAGAAGTCTGAGGTGAGGTAGTACCTATTTTTAGGCAAACAAACACGAGTTGGAAAAACAACAAAGCAACTTATCAGCCAGCCTAATAAAAGACATTACCTCTCCCTACAAACCTGGCCTTGCTTATATCATGGCAGCAACTTGACTACCCAAGTATTTCTCATCCTAAGAATTAAATTTTACATTTGCTGGAAGTCAGAGACTTCCAACCTCACTTTATAATTGACTTTTGTAACCAAACAAGATTTTCAGTGCAGAAGGGCAAAGAAAGCACGGGAACACTGGTACCGGAAACAAAGCTTGCATCATCTTGCCAGGTTGGGCATTGGATCTGTGAGTTCCTTCACCCCCACACGCTGCAGCCCCAGCACCTGCGGAGAGTCCCCCGCAGCAAAACGATGGGCCTTGGGACCAAACTACCTCCCAGCTGACACTGGTACCATCGCTAGTGCGGGTGAGCCTGTATCCCAAATAACTGATCTGAGAGACCGGCTGGCTCCCTCGCCCCTGTGCAGGGTTCCTCAGGGACTCCTGAGAGGAGGCAGCAGCAGCAAGCTCCTCAAGTGGCTGAAAGCCGTTTTTCATCCCACAGTCACTGTCATGGCACTGAATTAGGATTTTCTGTGATGCTGGAAGAATAATTGTATCCCATGGATCAGCAGATGAACAGGTAATGTATAGCCATGGGGCAGCGTAAGGATACCCAGGAGAGTTTAGGGAAGTAGAATTTTCCCTGGAGCATCCCAAAGTTTGGAGAGGACTAATAAACTGCTTCCAGGAACCAAGCACATGAAGGTTTATAACCCTGCCTTGTCAACTGCACAGTAAACATACCCACACACAGACATGTGGCCCTTTTTCAGCATCCTTGTTACTAAGAAGAGCTCAGGCATCCCCAGTGAGCTTCTTGTTGAGACAGAAATGTGGGGAAATACTCATGAATTTCTGTCCTAGTCTATTTTTATTCAGAGTAGCCACACAACTCCTCTTCACTGCCTCGAGGCGACGACAAAAGCAAAAGCCAGAATTACACACAAATCAGGCTCAGCCCCACCGCTCCGGCAGGACAGGGCTCTGCGTTCAGCCTTTCCAGCTAAACCGCTCCTCTGCCTGCCTCTCCCGGCACAGCCTGCAGCGCCGGCGGCTGTGACTGAGCCCAGCTGCCTGTGTATCGATCCTGGTACAAAGCATGGGCTTGGCCCAACGCTCCGAACTCGGCGGTCAGGGTCTTCTCCTCTGCCACCCTCACCGCTTGCTCTGCCTTCGCCTCCACTGCCGGGGCTTGGGCTGACAACAAACGGGCAGCGATGGGCCTGAACCACCAACATCTGGGAACCTGTCTCAAGGAAAATACTAGCAGAGGTAGTCCACCTCTGGAAAAAAGCATCCTTAATTCAGTTTAAACAAACAGCTAAAGTAGAGCCACTGTTCTGGAGAGGAACCATCACACCGGCATCCAGAGTGGTTTAGTTAATCTGCATTAACTTTTGAGTGTACTCATGTAGATGCACTATGTTATTCCTTAGCTACACTATATGAAAGTGGCAGTGGCCAAGTTCATTGCCCCATGGTACTGTAAATAAATGCTAAATCTGTATTTTAATAGTATCAGGCAGGCAGCAGCTGTTGCTGCTGAATGCCCAGCAGATTGCTATTGCTCTCAGGACTCTCATCAGGAATAGCCTTAAGATATTATTGTCTGGCAACAAGCATTTTCTTTCATAAACACCACCTGAACAAAAAGAAAAAGAAGCTGTATGTTGCGAAGAGATGACAAAAAGGCTTTCCTATTCCCCTGCTCTGGGCACTGCGCTGTCAAATTTTTATGTGAGGGGAAAATAAGACATTACGCGATCTCCTGAAAGAGCGTGTTACAGAAATGGAAGGCCGGACACAGAATTAAATGCATAATTCATGGCTTGTGAGAGCCTTGAGGCAAGACCTTTTGGACTTGCTAATTGCTTTGCTGAGAAGTAGGCCAGAAGCCATAATAATGTCTCCTACACCTATGCAAATACATGCATAAAGCTGTTGTAACATCCACCTCAGGGCTTCCACACCACCCCTGTTGCACAGATGTGCTGCTGGCCCACCTGACAACCTGCCAACCAAGGACAAGTGCACGCGATACCAGGCTGAGCTGAGTATCTGGATCTAATTCTGGTATGTATTTCTGTCTATTCAGGCTTTTGGACTGCAAGCAGATACATTTATATTAACTGCCTGCAGCCATACTGTAGCCTTTGGAGGACCCTCACTGTGTGCTAAAACCATGGCCTGCAACTCTGTGCACGTGAGACCAGCAGAAATGAGCGGCTCCACCACTGCCGTAGCCAGATTTAGCCCCACTGAGCTCAACAGCAAAAAATTCAGTGGGTGCAAGATCAGAGCCCCGTTGCAGGCGAGGATATTAATATGACAAGAAGGGAGGATGAAGGCGAACGTAACAGCTTATTGTTACATACATTTGCGCATGTGGATAATTTGGTGGATCTAAGTCATGAACAAAGCATCAAAATATCTTTGAGCTTCCTATGCAACAAGCATGTTCTCCTCCATGTCCCCAGTGAACACCCTTGGATTTTCTCATCCAAGAGAAATCCTCATCATTTTCTCTTTTTTTCTCTCCTATTCACATTCTGTCGTTTCAGAAAACGCTATTCCAGCCAATTCTCTGATAATACCCTGCTGACCGCTGCCAGCCACTGCTGCTTCTACTTTGTTAGACCCCACCAGAAGTTAGCCTCAAGGAGCTAAGAAAGGCTTTGCTATTGCTGTTTCCAATTTGTTACTGAATCCAGCTAGTCATTCACTGCATCTGAAGGGAGAAGGACTTGCCTTCGAAACACAGGCATCAGTTGCCTTCCTGCTCCACCAGCTTCTCCAGCTCCAGCCCCTCCGGAGCAGTCTTCCTCTTGCTGTCCTGTTGTAACCATCTTCCCCTGCAAGCATCCTTAGAGAAGTCTAACCCCACAACGGATGCTCTGCATCCCTTGTCACAATGCATCACAAAGAATCTCTTTTTAAGCTGTCTCCTTCCCCCTTGGTATTATTTACTGATGTACCAAGATTATCTTAAAAACTCATTAATAAAAAGCAGATCAATATCTTCCATAAAACAGCTTATCTCCACAAGGTTGCAGAATCTGTCCCTTAATTGTACTGTGCCAAGTAATACTATGTTCATGAATTTACTGAAGCAGATTAAATTTTTACTGATAATATACTTATTTACTTACTTAAAGATGTTCCGTTTATTTCTCAGGGTCAAGAACATTAAAAAGCAGAAGGACTTGAGAGTGATGAAGAAAAAATAACATGGTTGAAGATCCCTGGGTTTGATTGGTTTCATCTGGAAACCATCAGTACTGGCCTGTGAAACTCAGTAGTATGAATGAAGCTACCAGTTATATCATAATGGAATAAAGTTTCAGAGCAAATAAAACATCTTTTTTTGTGATATTTCACATCACATTATGGTGAAAAGAAAAACTGCTTTGCAACACCTTCTGTATAAAAATCTTAACTATTAATCTGTAAATATAACAGGCCTCACAATGAAGGCAGAAGAATTTAAAGAGCAGTTCAAAAGTCAGTGGAGAAGTACAACGAAGCTGAGGATCCTCAGACTTAGACCAGACTCTAAAATGCCAATGCCTAGCTCTGAAGGTAAATAATCTCTAAGCTACTTTATAACTGAGGAGCAACATGACTCCAACCAAGCTGCAACCCATTCAATGGGCAACTCTCACCTATACCATTTTAAATCTACCTATACCATCTTAACTCCAGCAATGTTACTGTCCTTTACACACTCCGATTTAGGTTTCGGTATCTACAAGGGGCATACGAGGAACTGACAGTCTCCCCAACACCTGGGGTTTACAGCCCAAATATGCAAATTAAAGCCAAAGCATGGGAAAGAGAAAGTGAGAACAACAGAAAATTGCCACTTAATCTTCTGACTTCCACCTTTAATAAATTTTGATAGCTCCCACATTGGAAGGAAGGTAAATAAGCATTAGCAGTTAAGTACTGTTCGGTGTGATTTTAGTTTGTTCTGTGACCTACCCATTTGGTTCAAGAGAGAGAAGTCATTAAAAACAGAATGGGTCCACTGCAATCGCAACACAAAGGGCAGTCTTTCACTTCATACAAAGAATACTAGCACAGATGGTGAATCAACATTTTGCAGGAAAATCCATGTGCTTCCACAATAATGAGACACGGGTTAGAAGAACACGGCATTATACACTGTCGTCATTATGTCAGAAGTGATTTGTTGTCCAAGCTTAGGTATCCAGATGGTAACAAAAATACTCCGAACTTTCTATATGCACACAGCTTTCACTATAATTAAAAAAGGGTTTCAGAAAATACACTGTATTTTGCTTGCAGTGCTTTAACAAGGAGGATAAGTATGCACTGGAAAACCTCAAAAGGCAGAGCTGGGGAGTGACGGCACAGGAGAGGGGAGCTGTACAGGACCATCACATTCCCAAAGTGCAGGGAAGGTGGAACCGGGAAGCCAAGAGCTACGCGGTGCTTGGTGGGCACACCCGCAGGGTCTTCAGAAAAAGACCAGGTCTCTGGAAGTCACGTCCACAGACCTGCGCGCAGGATGGCACTGAAGCAGAACCAGTCAGCTACGTGAGCCATGTTCAGAGGCTCAGACTAGGAGCGGTGGCTGCTTCTGATTCAGACCAGGTTTAACCCCCTCCCCCTGCCATGGGGTTTATCCATATCGGAGCCAGAGCAATTGGACTTTATAACTAAGTCCCATTATTAACACACTTTCATTTCTGATAAGGGCCTCAAAAATCTTCATAAAAAGCTTGCAGTGAAATAATTGCGTTCTTTTCACTTCACCCTAGCAGACTCCCACAGGTTTGACTGTATTTTTTCTCTTCGAAGTACAGCCTCTCTTAAAAGGCTCACCTTTAAAAAAGCCATCTAGAAAATACCAGGCTAAATTTGACATGTTTTTCCCTATGTTTCAAAGCCAAGGAAGGGTTCTTCTGGAAGAAGATGACATCTTTTCTACTCAAGTAGATTGAAAATCTGCTGCAGAAAAAAAAGGAGGGGGGGCTTGGGGAGAAGAAAGAAAAGCAGAGGAATAAACTGCTGGGAGAGTATGTGGGTGGCAAGATTCTTTAATCTAACAGGTGTATGTCAGCACTTCTCCACAAACATGCCTATAAGGGATTAAGGGATCTAATTGTTTTCCTCTTTGCATTGCTATAGGTTTGTACTGTTTTCTAATAGGACCTTATTTTAACCCCTTATTTTTAGGTTAGCTTCCTGCCTGTCTCTTTGCACAATGTCCAAAAAGCTAACAGGTTAACAAAGCAAGAAAAGCTGACGCCTGTCTTCATCAATGCATTTGCCTTTCTAAGTGCCTCGAACACATTTGTCTGGAAATTAAAAATCGTATCATCAACCATGCAACAGACAACGTGGTCCAAAGAGAGATTCACAGACTGGTAACTAGGGAGCAGGCAGAGGAGGCGGCTGCTCAGCTGATGGATATAAATAGTAAAATCCTAGTCAACAGGATATTATTGTTCTTTGGGGTTCCCAAAGAAGCCTTAAGCAATGGATCAACTCCTACGCACATGCTGATGGCAAGTCAGTGCCCGTGTGCAGTGGGGAGGCCCTGCCCAGGGAAGACTCAAGGCTGTTTCAGGAGTTACCAGGTCTCAGCACTTCCCATGCTCCAGTAGAGGAAAGACTGAGAAAGTGGGGGGACAGGGCTCAGCAAAACACCTGTCATCTATTCATTCCTTTACGTATTAATAACTCATCTCTACAAACCATGAGACTAAATAACAATGCTTTCCTCTGCTCGTGCCGTGAAGCCAAGCCTAGACAGCGATCACCAGACAAATACCGAAGAGCCTCAGAAACTGGGAAAAGAAAACAAAGAAGAAAAGGAGTCTTCCAGGAGCAGGTCTGAATGGCTTATTTATTACGCTGTAACTCCACAAGACACCGGCTGCAACTGGCTTGAAGTCAAGGCAGCTTACACTCTCAGGTATTGCAGAGCTTCCATTATAAACCACATCTCAAGGTGAGGCAATTAATTGCCTCATTCCTCTGTGACCTTTGCAGAAAGGAAAAAACAGCATCTGATTGCTCTTCTATTTCTAATTTTGTTTCTGTTAACCCTCTGACTTCCTTCTCTTGCAGAACATATCCTTACAATCATCCAGGGCAGACAGACACCTTTAGGTAGCTCTCTCTCTACATTCATGCAAGGTTAATGTGTCTCATCTGTGTCCTGAGCAAGCTCTGCCTTGGTCTTCCTCTCTACCCCACCGAGCTCTTTCAGACCCCTGCACAAGCGAGACAGGGGTTCAGGACAGTGGATATAGCACTGCTCCCTGTTCAGGTAACGTTTGGATGATTCTGAGAACTGAAGAGTATGATTTGACAGCAAGTTCAGCCTGGGATAACATTTAATCTGATTCATTTATGCATGCAAATGGAAAGCTTTTATTAGCATACATTCCTCAAAGAAAACAAATTACAGTTCCTAGAGTTGTTCACTATGAATTACCCTGTTCCAGCTTCTAGTAGCAAGTTTTCTTCCTTCCCCAGCTGCACTTTATCTCCTTTCTAGCAACACATACTCAGACCAAAGCAAACAAAACTCCTGGAACAAAATCAGTGACCTGAAAGCATAGTAAGAAGAGGCAGAGGGAGCACAGCTGATTTGGATCTTGACTGAGATAATTCCAAAGCAGTTTGAGAAAAAAAAGATTTACCTGAAGATGATAAAATAGTAACTCATAAAGATGATCAACACGAGACTTCAAAAAATAAGTCTTCACAAACAGGGAGAAGTAGAAGAAAGCAGGCTGATTCCATTCCACAAACATTTTGTTCTTCTTGCATTAAAAAAAATGCCTAAATCAAGTAAAAATGAAATCTGATTGCACTCAGTTAGCCTTCACACTAACTGGGGTGTGCTGGAGAGAACACCAACAAGCATGAGCAAACCCAGAAGGAAACTGCCTGCTGCCAAACATGGGAACACCACATGCTGGGACAAAAGATGGGTTGGTAGCTTCATGTGAATTATCAAGTTGTAAAAGTTTACGATCGACAAGGTAGCATATATGTATTTACAGTTCATGTGAATTGTTAGATGACATTGTTAGCTTTTGCTGTCAGGTGGTGAAGGAGAGAAAAAGAAGGTGTGAAGAGAGAATTTGGTCAGGTAGTTACAATGGTCACCCTAGAAAGAGAAGACCAAGGTTCAAGGCCTGCTCCACCGAAACTTTCCATGTTCACACACACAAAAGTATGTCATTAGGCTGACTGGGTAACTTTGAAATAAGTCCTCTGGCTTTCATGTGCCTTTGATTCCCAACCCTAACACAGGGGTGTCATCTAGAGAAACACACCAAAACCATGAGACACTCAAATACTAAAGAAATAGAAATAAATGCCTGCCACAATGCATCAAGAACACATTTCAGTTTTAGTCAAGACAAAAACAAAGCTGTGTGAAAGAAAGCCTATGCACATCAGTATTATCCAAGTACCAGAACTCAAACTTGAACCCACTCTGTAAAACCACAGTTATTAAATGCTACTTCCACATCCAGAGCAGCTCCATCCTCCTGCAAGGACTCAGCGTGCAAGAATGTACACGTGTAGCAGGACCAGCAAGCCAAAATGAAGTGGGCAGCCCACGCCAATCTTTTTGTCACGTGGACATCGTGTTAGCACATTAAGCTGTGTTTTCCATGTAGCTCCTGAGAGGCAGCCTGTGTTTAGGCTCCAAAACTGATCATTAGTGTGATAAATGAAATGAGCAGAAACTTTGGCTCATAGAGCCTGAACTGCAGCAGCTCTGCAGTCAGTCACTCTTAGTAAGTTTTCGTTCATTAGTGAAATGAGAATACAAGAGGTCAAGTGAACGTTTGGTTCATAATTAAGCACCTGAATGACAAAGCTGTCTACTGGTTTGAGTGACGCAACATAGGGGTCTCATCTGAGCTCACTGTAGGCATCCAGACCACCTCTGCAACTGGTTTTCATCATCAGTCTCAGCATAAAAGTGAAAGACCTAATATGCATGAAAAAAAATTGCTCTAGAGGCAGCTGTGGGATAGATAATAAAAAAAAACTTAAATGTGTCCTCCACAAATAAAGGATGTCAAGGATTTGAAAGGTACCCAAGATCTGACCAGCTGAAACAAAAACTTAGTATAACTGGCTGTGTTAATTAGTTTCAAAATAGTCTTGAGAGACAGATGGGTATCAGCTTTCCGGACCTCAGCAGCTACATCTAGATCTCTCAGCTCCTGAGGATGGCCCCTCTCAGTGATGCCCGAGACTGGACGGGAAGCGTGTGCTGCCCTTCTGCAGAGACGGGCTACCATCACCAGGGTCACAACTGCTTCCTCACTTCAGAGTAGTCACACTGGTGCAACCTCCAAGTTCTCAAACTAAAATAAACTCATGATGAGGGATACTGTCAACTGCAGCATTACAGACGAAGGATTTTATAGCGTCCCTTAGCAGTATTAGCAACCAAAACACAGTGCTTCCTCTGGATACACACAGTTTTTGAAGACAATTAAATCTCCTATCTTTGATCCTTCTGATAAACACACAATGTTTTAAAGTTTTGAAAGGCCAACATTGAATACATCAAAAAGACCGTCTACATTCAAAAGCAGAAATGCAGCTTAGCCAGCAAAAATTCATACTCTGTCTTCTTTCGGCCAAGGTCAATAATCGTATTAACTTCTGGAAGAAGGCTGAGCAAAAGTTCTTTTTAACCGGCATTAGGTCCCTTAAAAACTTTTTTCTTTATAATGGGCAGAAATGGAAAAATTCACTCAAATTAAAAAAAAATATAACTTCAAATCACTCCTTGTCCTGTATCCATGGAGAATTTTGGGGGTGTGGCGAGGAAGAGAGAGAAAAAAACCCTGAAAGTAACAGGAACTAAATGTTGTTTAGTGGCATTAAACATCAGGGCTGGTAAGTCCCCTCCCCAGCGTGGAACCTGAGAACAAGGGCAGGGACTGCATGCTTCCCAGCTACTCTGAGCAGTATCTGCTGCAATCGCTCGGGATTTGTACCAGCAATAGGCCTACGGAGTACCTTGTCAAAAAGGGGTAGTCAACAGGAATTTTGTCTCTGAAAGCTCATCTTCTCATTTTGGCAGGATTTTTATGATTCACCTATTTTAAGTATCACATGAAGATGCTGGCCGCAGTCCCTCTTGCGCTGCCATTAGGCTTCTGAGGACCACGTTTTTCCCCATTTGCCTACTTCTGTTTGCCTTGTTACTCTCCCTGGGCAAACAGCCCAGACAGATTTATGTTTCTTTCCTTAGGTATATCCCAGACCATAAGTCTGAAGTGGACATTTCATACTATGTTATTTATAAATACTTTATCTTTATTAAGTTATAACTGCAGTTCATGTTTATCATGAACATCAGTAAGAACCAGAAAGCTTTAATCGCATGTCCAGATGCAGTCATATGAAGCATCAGTTTTTAACAAAGTTATCTTCGTTGGCATTGCTTTCATTTGTCACAGTTCCAGGACTCTCTTGCCCTTCCCTTTTTTCACTGAGCCAAGAGCAGCACAATCAGCCCTTAGTTGTGGACGACATTGATTGCATACGCAAAACGCCTACTGATATACGTTAGGGGGTTCTGTGCAAAGACTACAACAAAATGGCAAAGTACTTCTATCTGACCATTAATGGTCAGATATGGCACAATGGAACGGCAACCCGTGCACGTAACCCGTCCCTGCGCTTTGGCTGCAATTCAGAGCTTCAGCTGCGGTCCCGTAAAATGGACAGTTCAGTTCAGGCTGTGATACGGCTCTCACAACAGATGAGTAACACATGGCCGCCTGATCATTGAGGGGTTTATTGCACTTTTATTTGGGTTTCTTGAAGAAAACATAGGAAAAACAGGCTGGAAGAATAAAAATGTAGCTTACCATAAGCACTTGAGAGTTAGAAGGCAATAGCAAGATTAGTGCACATCAGAGACCTTTCACAGATTTCAGGAGTGCTAACAAGCAAATTATCCTAAGGGAGAGGTCCAAAACAGTAGGACCTGCCATGTTACCATTGACAGTGATGGTAAGCTGGGTGGGGAGGGAGAAAATTCATGTAGGCAGTTTATTTGAATTTCATTTTCTCCCCTGTAAATACCTTCTTCCTGGTGCAACATACAAAATGCTTTCTTTTAAGGGCTCTTTGTTAACCTGGAGACTGCAACTGCTGAGCCACAGTGAGGAACAGCCACTTGGGAGAGCTTTAGTCCCTCTGAGGGACAAACCCAGGTGCAAGACCTAAATGTGAGCTTTCATGTAGTCTGGAGCACCCACCCTGGGGGTCCCAGCATGAGAACAGGAGCACCACGGCACCCACTAGGATGGCGGTTAATTAGACACTCGAGACTCATTTCACAACCAGGTAACTACAAGGGTCTCCAACCCAACCCAAACATGACACAGGAAACTGAGAAGTCCAGTTGCCCAAAAAGCCACAAACTCACCAGTACAGACAAGCAGAATATGATTTACTGCCTTCAGACAAGATTTGGCCTTCTGCTTAAAATCCCTGCGCACATGAAGGCACCAGTGCCGCAATCTGACCTAGCTGCGCCATTTGGGGGGTATGGGTAGAGCATCCCTTACTTCAGCAGGGCTCAGGATGGACTCGGATGTATGGAGCATCACCGGGGTGAGCAAGGCAGCACCACAGCCTGCAGGATCTGCATTGCAGGGCTGGGGTCTGGCCGGTGCGTAAATCTAAACATGCTGCTAAACAGACGTGTCTCCTGGTAATGGACACTGTGCAAGAGCAGGGACTTCTTTGCCCAGCTTGGGACACTACAAAATGCACTCATCCCCAGTCTTAATTAGGATGAAGATCCCAAGTGATACATGCATTAAAGACAACAAGAACTGGAATATAAATGTTTGTATTTGAAATTAATCCCATGGTACATATTTAGTGAGCATTTATTTTATAAACAATTAGAATCATGCTACCAAAAGAGAAAAACATTAAAATAGCCATAATGAAGCAAACCAATGCCACCGGTCTAGAAAGGTCTTATTTCTGACCACCAACAGTAAAAGATGCTAACATAAAAAGCATAAAAAACAAGGTAACCCATTATTCATAGATACACCAGGTCTGAATTACACTGATACATATCAGGAGTAACTTTCAAGATACTACAGCATAAATTATGTTTTAATATATCTCTGAATTAATGGCAAATAACTAATACTCAAAGTATTACAGTATTTCAACAAATATATCTTGAATCATGCCATCAAATTAAGTAATGGGCATAGAGATTAGAGTTATCTTTAAGTGTTTTTGATAACATCTTTTCAGATTCAGTAGGATTTCTAGTTTTATACAGAAATCCTCTCTGCTTGCTGGTTACATGTCCACAGGCATTCACTCTGTAGACGTCCAGGCTGTTGCTGTTATGAGCCTCCTTAGAAGGATGCTGATTTAAACTTCTGTTTATAGCTATGAGGCCTCAACCTACAGTTAAAACATAGCTCAGCTGTTTGCACAGAAATATGCAGCAATTATAATGAAGCAAAAATCCATCCTGCAGTCCTCCACCTACAGTCCCTTGTATTTAACTGGTTGGGGAGAGACAAAAATAGAATAGCAGGTAAAGAGAGGTAGAAAATGACACTTATTTCTTAAAAGGTGCTGTGATGCCCTTCACCACCCCAGCACTGACACAGATGTGACTGCTTATCTAATAATTTCTTCTCCTGAATACATAATTTTGAGAATCTTTTTGACTTCTACATGACAAGACAGATAACATTTGGCTCTTCCCCTTTAGACAGATGCCCTTAACATTATCATTCTGCAACAACAGTAAGTTTAAACAGCATAGGACATAAACAAATAACATTTAAATGGACACTGACAAGCCAAAATGCCCAAGGTTGCTTCTTCTAGTCCAATAGAAAGCTGTCTTTAAAACAGAAGAAGGAAACCAAGCCATCCCTTTGTCATATTTTCAAAGCAAATGCTACACATACTTCAGGATGCAAGCAACATAACCTTGAAATTGTCTTTAAGAGAAAGAAAATTGTCTGAATTTCTGTCCCAGCTGAGTGGACAAAACAAAAAAACAAGCAGGAGAAGCTATGAGAAGTACGTTATAGTCTTACATTGGCATTATTTTTAGCACAGTGTTTTGAAGACTGCAATTTTTAAACGAATGCTATTCAACTTCAGACAAGTGATACGGTCTGAGATGTCACCAGCTCTCCTAACGCTGAGGCTGGTCAGTGCTTGAACAACAGTTTGCCAAGGAAAGACAGAGAAGGTGACGCCGGCGAGTGACAGCGGATCAGCCCCACGCCTCGAGTCAGGTCCATGCTCGGGTGCCAAACACAGCCGCTCTTACGATGAAGTATTAACACGCAGGTGTAAGAGTTCATTTGACTGCGGAGCTACTGGGCATGATTTTAATTCGGTGTAATTTCATCCATGCAATGGGACAGAGAGCCCAGACATCTAATTTGTTAGAGAAATTAGGCATTGGCCTTGTTAAAACTGCATGCTGAAACATGCAATCTGTACTTTGTCTTACCTCTCACTGCTCCTTCATTTCAGCACCAGGGTTTCCTACATCTGGAGCAGGTAACTCTTCCTTCCATTGCTGACAAATACTGTCCGGTACGACAGTGCCCTTACGGAGGCCATCCCCACCAGAAGACTTACATTTCCAGCATTATCTTTGGTTTCTATACCTGGATCTGAATCTTTACTTTGGGGGTTTGCATTTGTAACTCTCAGGTCTATTTAGCTTCACTTTGATATAGAATAGGATCACCTTGTGGTTCTACAGGGCTTTGTCTAAGGTTCTCCAGGCAATTTAATCTTTCCAAATACCTTAATCTACACAGAGCTCCACTGAAATGAACGTATCTACAGGCAGAATAAAATCCTGCTGGATCTGTCGACAAGTTACAGAAGAGTTAAAGTAACGAACAGTTACAGCACCTTACTTTTGTCAGAATGAATGGATACATTAAAAAAGGTCTCCTATTTGTAAAATTTCCCTGTGTTTGAAAGGCATGTCAAGCTACAGCAAATAGGCTAAATGCTGCTGTATCTTGTAATTTAAAAAAAAAAAATTACTCTCTGGAGTTAGGTGCAACAGTCACAAGAATTATGCTTCATACATAAATGGATAAACAAAAATACAGAGAAAAACATTTTCAAGAGTTCCTGACTGACTGTGAGCACCTGCCTTTGGTTGTCCATCAGAGATGCATTTAGTAAAGATATGTAGATACTCTTACAGAAAGAGAGAGTTAACTATTATGAGTTAAGCACCTGTATTACCTCTTAAGACACAGGCTTTGGGACCTGTTATCTCAAAGGAAGCTGAGGTTCATATCAGTGACAACTATAGCTACTACTGTCCAAAGCTTATAAAATCTAGATCGTAAGGATCCAAACAGGAAGACAAGCAAAATCAGAAAGCGCTGTGAGTTTATGACTAAGTGACTCACCGAAAGGTACAAACTCGGGCAAGGATGGGGAACCAATGGGGCTGGTATTGCTCAGCTTATTTCTTTCACCTTGTCACCACTTGGGGGGGGGGGGCATTATTTCTGGCAACGCTACAGTATATTCCTGTGTAGCCTCCAAACACAACTCTCAGCAGAGCAAGCCTGAGACTCGGGAGAGTATTTAAGTCTACTGAAATCAAGGAATAAACATCTATGGATTTCTGTGGGTTTTGGATGAAACCCTGAGTGAGGAGCGAAATGACGAGTAGCGGGACTTTGGTCTCCTTGTCTAGTCCTCTGATAGAAGAATGGTAGAGTTCTGCCACCGCAGCCCATGCACTCTATTATAAATACACGAAATGAACGTTGAAACCATGGTTATTTTTAAATAGTGGTAACAGCACTTGTTTTCCAGAGACGGACAAAACATCTGATCGCACGAGTATTCATCTCCACATGTGTCATCTCAAAGAATGTAAGGAAAGATACATACTACTAAATATACATTCAGACTATTGCAAAGCACAGGACCAAAATATCATCTAAAAGAGATTTGCTGAGGATGTTGCCTCTTTCTAGTGAGTGCAATTCACCACATAAGAGAGTATATTTTTATGATCCTAAATCAAGCTTCCAGTAGGGAAGATTTTAAAATATTCTTGTGTTGTAACAAAATGTTCCCGCTGGTGGTGTAATGAAAGAAAGAAAGAAAGGAAAAAAAAAAAAAATCATCTCCTGGCAGGAAATTAATTATTAAGCATTCTACTGCTTGATGATGCGCTCCTACATTCTGCACAGGCATTCCATTTTTCTCTTTCAGCATGTGGAGAAATTCACTAAGAAGAATATACAAACAGAACAAAGAGCACAAGAATATCAGTTTAAGTGCATTTAGAAACCACAGAGACCTGGAGTCAGGAACTTGGTTTGTGCATCACCACACCTGGCACGTATTCCCTCTTTATATTTCCCTCTCCTCTTCTCCATCAGATCGTCCCTTTTGCTTCTGTTGCCTGGAATTACCTCTGTTGAGAATGGAAGCAATGTGCCTGGCTTTTAGCATCACTTACCTGCAACAGATTCGAACTATCACTTCCTTCATTTAAAAAAACAAAATGGAAAACCTCAGATCTTGGTGGAAAGGGAAAATAAGCCCATCATCATATGCCTATGTCTAAATATCCAGCTGTAGTTCCATTTTTAAAACCATCTTTTTTTCCTCCCCTATGTCCAGTTAGTTCAGCAAATTTCACCCCCAGCTGTCAGTTTTAGTCTGCCTGTGAAAAAGCTGAAAAACCCACGCATGCCATAATTTCACCCATCATTCACATGACAGAATACGTAGTCCCTGAGGCTACATCTCTACCCAGCACACGTACCTAGAACAACTCCTAAATTCGGTGGGATCGTACCACTGCAAAAGCACCCCCATGAGAGCAGACACTTCCCCGTAACCGGCATCCCGGCTCGTTCCTGGATGTGGAACTACCAAACTAGAGATGGAAGATGCAACAGACTGAAACAGCATATGCCCTCTCCAAATAGTATTTTACATCAGCGGTGCTCTATAGCTTAGCTAAGACATAACGAAGAACTTTTCAAGTCAAATGAATAATTTTAGCTTTTAGAAAAGGAGGCAGAAAGGGTACGGAAAACTGCTACAGCAGATGGCTGTATGATGCCTGCAGAAACTTTGATACCAGCTCAGGTGCTCGTGGTACCATTTCTCACGGTCATTACCACCGGGGCTCACCTCCTTGGGCTCTTCCCTCGGCTGCTGGGCAGGATGGCTGACAGTAATGCCTCTATCTGCCTTCCAGACCTGAAAGAGCTCGCATTTGACTGGCTCCATGCATCAGAAGAAGGTGGTGGTCAGGCTCCATCTCTGCACACAGATATGCCAGTGTTTTCATGTGTTGTTCAAATCTGCAAATATTTAGCTGCCTCCCATCCTCTCCTTAAAACATACTCCCTGTGCATCGCAGATACCACTCGGGTTTAAATCCGTATCATGGGGTCCCCAGAGACAGGGAAGCACCCTCACATATATAGTATTTCCCAGTGAAAGGAAGCATTCTGGAATAAGGCAAAACATCAACTTCATAGCACCTTACAGTAAACACGGCTGGTCTTGCAAGAGAGCACTGCAGGAGCAGGAGATGCAGCAGCAGATGGGGACCCTCACCACCCGCCATCCTTCGTGTGGCCCTGAGCAGCAGGGCCCTGCAGGAGCTCTGCTGATGCTGTGCACCATCCTCAGCTAGTTTTCATCCTAGACTCATGACTTTCTAGCCCACCAAAAGTGCTACTGATTCTGCATTTGACAGACAATGATACTAGCGGTGATTCAGATCGTATTGTTTTGCGAGAATTTTGAATTGTAAAGCAGGAGCAAGCTGAATTACTACATACGAACATAGAGCATATGCTGCCATTTTACAAGAAATGATACTGAAGAGAAAGAAGCACCATGCTTTGCCACTGAGCTCCTCAGTGACAAAAATCACACTCTCCCGAGTATCAGACTCACCATCTGTAAAATGTTTTTCATCTCTAGAAGATAATCTGAGAACTATGTGTTACAAATCATAGATACTGTAAGGGATGAACATTATCACTTGCTTTGGAGCAGCCCACAGAAGAAATGCCTTTTCTCCCCTACAATAGCCCACATGGGGCATAAAACTTCTTAAAACCCTATTTAGTAGTGCAAGGAAGGTGACAATTAATGTATCTCTCAAATTTCCTCTTGTATGGTAAGAAGGGAATAGGAGGTTTGTTATTCAAAGGAATTTGCCCTGTAGGATGACATTCTCCTACAGGACTATAGGAATTTTAGAGAAGGCTGTATGCATCTGTATAAATGCATTTTAAGTTCCAGAAAGGGAAATGAGTTTAACTCCTTCTTACACAAATATCTGACAGGCAAAGTCAAAAACGTGTTGCTCTGTTTAAGAACAGATTTCTTTTCTATTCCTTCTCAAAAAATGCCCATGAATTAACTATTAAACCCGGTTTAATCTCTACAGTTTTGAGCAACAAGATTTCAGATGCGGGCCATCCATGCTGACACACAGAATCGAAAGAGACAGCCGGGAGTCAGAAATGTAGAATTACACTGTAATGAGAGACTGTCAAAACCCAAGGGAGTTCAACCTGGAATCAACAGCCCTGGCTGTACTCAAAAACTGAATTTCAGAGGTTATGATGATGCAGGTCAAAATGTTGTGGAGTGACCCCATCAGCAGTTAACTGCATTAATAGAACATCAGGGCTGAAAGAATGGCTAATTTGGGTCTCTCTTCTGATAAATTATACATCTTCTACAATCAAGCCAAACCAAAACTAATTTCCAGCAACTGCACTGCCTCTGCCAGTAGACTGTGCCTGAACATCACTATGCATAAACAGAAGAGATAATGACCTATAATTCAAGTCTATTATTTTTATGGAACGTGAAGATACATTGCAGGATGATGCGAGCTGTTGATTAAGACTGGTATGTTACATTAAACGAATTGTTCTCCCATGAAGCACTGCTCCTTTCTCTTCTTTCATCGACTCTTGCTGCCCTTGCCAACGACGAGGAGTTAGCTGGTGAGGAGCAAACGTAACTTTGGAAGAACTACTCCACCGATAGCGAACTACACTCAATCCGCGGTACTGGCACCCTTTCCGCCAACAGTGCCTGTGGCACAACAGGAGAGTATCGCGGATGACTTATCCAAAACCTCTGCCCGTGCTTATTCAACAGAAGCTGGCGAGAAGGTGAACCGAGTACTCGCAGAGCCACCGGCTTCCCTTCAGATCGCGCCGATACGGACCGAGAGCCGTATCCCGACCGCGGCCGAGCACCTCCCTGCCGGCAGGGCGGAGTGGCAGGGCGGGCTCTGCCCCCCAGCCTGTGGGGCGCCGGTGCCAGGCTCCGCGGGGAGCAGCAAGC
>NW_010553267.1:142357-164000 GCF_000687285.1 Phaethon lepturus | reverse complement strand
CCGCGCTCCAGGCGCGCCCAGCTGCTCTCTGCAGGTGATCCCAGCGGCGACATTTAACTCGGGCCACGGTCACAGAGTGTGACAGATTTCACGTTACCGGACTAATTTAGGGGACTAGTGATTCTTGGTGCCTCCCGCTCGCAGGCAGACGCACATACACACCCTTCCTCACAACAAAGTGTAATTAGCCCTTCTTGACCTATTAATCAGGCTCCGTCTCCAATGACGATGTTAAACGTTCGTTTAATGGTGTGTTAATCAGGGCTATCTTTCATCTTCGTTGCGGCGGTGGTTAATTCTGTCACGTCAAAGCGCTCTTCGTCCTCACGCTGCCACGTTGGTGGCAACAAACCGCCGTCTCCCCAGCGGCGACGACCGACGTGGTGGGACGCGGCCCGCACGCGTGTTCGCGGCCTCCATGCTGTCTGCAGCCGTTTTTGCCCCAAACCCCCAGGGCTGAGGTGTAGCGAAGTCCTCCTTTTTGCCCCATTTTATTAGCTTCCTTAGATATCTTCGAAGTGTGGGATGTAAACAACATCACCTTGTGGTATTTAACAAAAAGTAGCCCCTCCTGCTTTTTTATTCCACAGGAAATTTCTCTGCCTACCTGGAGGAAAAGAAAACAAAAATAAAATCCACTTTGTGGGGTTTGGTATATATTTATTTAGAGGAGTTCAGTGGCCATTTTTTATGCATCTCAGAAGCCTGAAAAACATTTTCTTTCTTCAAGTTATAATGTTAATTTGAAGGTAACCATCCTTTCAAGGATTAATTCCAGCCAAAGCAATAACCATTATTTACCAGAGTTTGACATTTTTATCACTCATCATATTAGCAAATTTCCATTGAAAATGCTAAAATGGTTCGTCATAAGGCACATAACTGCTTTGGCTGTAAAAATGACCAACACAAGTGCCTGTACTCAAACATTAAATTATACTGTAATTAATAAAGACAGTTAAACTGTCTACTAGCAACAGCAATTTAGGTAACCACATTTGATCGGCTATAAATTGTAACTACATTAAAATTCCAGAAATATTAGCAATATGGATTACTTGATGGAAATAGGTGCTGATCACCAACACTCCTATTTTACAACGGAAGCACAGGTCATGTTGGCCACAAAACTGTGGGCGAAGATCAAGGCTGAGTACTTTTAATCTTGTGAAACAAGCAATTACAAATAGTTGCATCGATTTGTTAAAAAGCTTTAGGTGACATAAATTGTTTCCTGTTTAGCTTATTGCTCTGATACATAAATGTCACTGAGTATAATATTAATTAGGGTCACGGAACAACAAGGGTCGGGTGATATAGTGTACGATCAAGGATGTGTCAATCCTTTGTGAAGGCAAGAAAAGCTCCGGCCCCTTCGTGCTGCAGCGCTCAACGCCTAATTTTATGTGATGACAAAGGAAAGTAAAGGAAACCGTATTTTAATACGTGAAGTAATTACTTTAGTACTAGTATAATTTTACGGTTTAGGATAAATTACAATGTTTTCATTCTCCTGCTCTTGCCACATAACATAAAAATCCACGTATAGCATCAATAAAATAGAATACTGTTTATAAAGGCTTTCTGCTGCACAAGACCAACACTATGCCTCCTCGCAGATGGAAACTAAGCACACATTTCAGTCTGGTGTGTGTTTCTACACTTAATATTTTTTTTTTTAAACCAAAAAATGGGCCGTGCAGGTTATTTACTTAACATAAATCAAATGTATCGTATACACTGTTTCTTTGGATTGGCATACGACTTAGAAAAATACGGTAAGATTCTGAAAAATCTGGAGAAAATTTATTAAATATGATTTTTACTGTAATAGAATATTAATGTAACCCAATGCTCATTTCCCATTAAGTTGATCCCTTTTTAATACACACATGCTTTTTATTATTTTGCACTCATGCGAAAATTCCACATTCAGAGAGTTTCCATCTCCTTAGGAATGTCTCTGGCAAAGGCACAGTAAGAAATCTTGAACTGAAAAAGAAAAAAAAAATAGACAGCAAATACGGAACGATAAGATGTGGCGAAGCGCTGATGAACTGAAGCAAAAGCCAATGATATAATAAAGGGTAAAAAGGCATTGAGCACTGCGAGGGGAACAGTAGAAACAATTACACTTTAAACCCCTCCTTCTCGCTGCCACTGTACCACAGCGCAGATGAAAATGTTTGATTTGCAACATAAAAGATTCATTAATTACCACTTGAATATTTAAAGCTATTTTGCAGACTAACAGAGGTAGATAAAGCACCGAATTAAAACCTCTAATAAAATTGTAAAAATATTTCTGCAAGTTTACCAGCGTTGCGATTCCTCCCGGTTTAGGGCGCCAGGCCTGGCTCCTTGGGGAAGGGATTCTTTTCTCCCGAGCGGGTGTTTGAAGGGAGATGGTGCGATTGCACAGCGCGATTCGTCTCTCGTTTTCAAATGTTTACCAAATACTTGGACTCTCTCTCTTCACATGTGGTTGCCCTTCATGGGAGAAGTAGCGGCTTCCACAAAACAATACACTGGATGATGAGTGTGCTGGAGCTATACATTCATTTTAATACATTTCCATATACAGTAAAAACTCATCTAGTCCTAAGTCTGGTATAATGCTCTCTCTCATAGGAGGCAGTTGTGCTTTGTGTGGGGGGAATCTGTTAATCCAGTTATAATTACGCTTGTTAGAGTCAAAAAAAAAGAAAATTGGAACGGTACCCTCTTTTGCAAGGGCGGAGAGCTCGGGCAAATGGCAGGCATGGATGTTGCGGAGAGCACCTTTGTAACCCCGCGCTGCAGCCCCAAGTTGCCCCGTGGCGGCTGAGCTGTTAGCTCGGGGCGTACTGGAGCTGTTGTGTACGTGCACAGATCACAAAGAACGAGTCACGCGTACACACCCAGAAAGCACCGTGTGACTTAAAAAAATTAAGCGTTATATATCGATTTGCGCAACATCTGCCTGTAGGCAATGCAGCCTCACAGCTTTGTCAGCCCCACTGACCAGGCGATGTGACTCTCGGTGGCTGAGGGGCTGAATTTGACGCTGGACAATTGCATATGTTAATTTTTACCTGTTCGCATTCAGTTGGCAGTCAGATTTAAAAAAAAACAAACAACAAACCACATTCTATTTTTAAACAAGTGACTCTGAAATCCACAACGGTGCAGCGCGGGCTTGATTGCGGGATGAGGGTTGAAGGATACAGTAACAGCTCTTTTAACAGTATGTTAATGATGATGAGTAGAGCCAAAGTGTACGGATTTAATAAGAAAAAAACAGTTACAGTTCTTTCTTCTTGTCATTAATTTATGCAGTTGGCCAATGAAATAAAAAAGAATGTCCATTTATATTTGGATACACCCTTTACCTCTTGTAATTATTGAGTGTCCGTTCCAATTAAAAGGATTTCGGAACGATTCCGCTGTATTTGAGATGCCTGATTTCAACTGTTACTGGTGGGTCCAGAGCGCCCGAGGAGGCTGTTGCTGGCCAAGAGAGCCCCGTCACGGGCATCGCCGTCTGCCGTCACCTGGGCTCCACTTTCACCAGCAAATCATAATATCCAGGGCAGTCGCTCTCCGGTCCTGCCAGAAAGGAAAGGGCGTACTCAAAATATTTCAGGCCTTGCCCTTGCTTATTGTTTTTGGAAAGTCTTTTTTTTTTTTTTTTTTTTTTTTGGTTCAACCCGCTTGTTAACGTCCATTTGTGCTGAGCACAATAAAAGCCTGACAGTTTATATCGTATGAGTGTATGAGTGGAGGGGCATTTGGTGAGGTTTGAAATATTTTAGACTTTAGAAAAACTATTGCCGGTGTATTTGCTGTGTTAGAAAAATGGATTTCTCCGAGTAGTTTATAAATACAAGTGTGTATATACATGTACTTTTTTACGTGCTTTGAAACATATGTAGAAACGAAGTTATTCTAAGCAGAGCCTCTTAAAACCTGAAAAGGGAGGAGCCCTGGAAGTGACTTCCCTGACACCCCGTGTTTAGTACCCCCCTCCACGTCGTTAGTAGAGGAAGGCAGGAGCTGGCAGCGCCTCGTGCTCATCTCTGCCTTGAGTATTGGAGGAGTCCTGTGTATTCCAACAGCAAACGCACGCACACAAGCATCCATCCCATTTTTGGCTTTGCCAACCTCTGTAGGCGTGCGGAGGGCCTTCCAAACACATGATGTTTGTGCCTCATGCTCGCCCTTGCTGTTTTTAAATATTGCTACTTTATGCTGCGTTTTCGAAGCTTCCCCCGACACCGCGCGCAGTTTGGAGCGCTCTCACCCGTTTACAACGCCACTGAGTGCTGGCAAATTCAAAACAAAAACTTCTGATAAAAATCAAATATTATGTTGCTAACTGCAAAGTTCATTCCCCCTCAGAAGTCCTTCTTTAATTATAAAACCCGCATAACCCATTTCCTTTTGTGTGCAGAAAGGTGTGTAATTAAACTATCAGCATAATACCTTTCTACATGTAAAACCTGCACTTATGAACTTTAACTGCTGAATAAAAACTCCTATTACATGACCATTAAGTATTATGAATAAAGCAAGTCATTGTAGTACTTGATTAATTTTTATGCACTAACCATGGTGTTCAGCACAAATTTGGTTTCCGTAGGTGTCCGGGCTCTCTCGGCTGTCCCACTGGCTCAGCCGTCTTCACCCAGGTCTAAGGCTGTGCTGTGTCTTTCCATGCTTTCCGCCTGGCCACGGCCAGCCCCGAGGCCATGAGCCCTTCCTGTGGTCATCACGGAGGAGGAATGAGCTTTGCTCTGTTTCTACAATGCCTCCATCACAGCGTGGCTGGGGAAGGGGGCACAAGGCGGCAGCGGGGAGGACTGGGTCCCCTCTGTGGGAGAACTGCTCTGGGCAGGGCTGAGCCCCGATTCACTCATCGCATCTCTGGGTGGGTTGGGGAGCTACCCTCAGATGGGTATTCTTTAGCGAATAAGGGAAATCTGATTTGGACTTCTTTCATGTCGATGTGTCAGCAGACCCTCAGAGGAGAACCTCTCCATGCCGCTCGTGTCTTCTCCTTTATAGGATCCCAGAAGCTTTGCCTTGTACACGTTACCTACAGCCCCGGTCCTCCCAGAAATGTGTCCTCCGCGTATCAGCATCTTGCCAAGTGAAGTGGGAAGGCAAAAATATATATCCCAGCTAAAACCCACAACTCCAAATTCTTAACTGACAGCAAGACGGAGCATGCCAAGATGCTGAGGAGGATTACATGGCTCTGGTCCTAGCAGCCGAGAGGGCATCTCCCATCCTACGTGTGAACGTTCAGGTCCCCAGGCCGTTATTCATCAATTCCTTGCAGCCACGTTCCCATAAGCTGCGTGATGATTACATTGAGGCTGATCTTTGAAGTCTGGAGTCAGGAAGTTTGGCTTAGTTATAATCAATAGCATTTCCAGCTCTTGGAAATCTGCACTAACCACTCAAGGCAGCCAGTCTGCATTATGTCCTTGTCATATGTATATATTTGCATGTTCATTAGCCATGTAGTAGCACAGCTGTATGTGGTTTCATTTAGCTTTTAATTATCTTCTTTGGGGTGGTGTTTTCATCTCCACCAGACTTAGCGAAGAAAAGAAAATCACTTAGGAAAAATAAATGCTGCTGAGCAGGTCTGGGGCAAGGAGTGCATCCTACTGTTCCGTTGCAAAAGAGATGTTTGGTTCAAAAGTTCCAACAAATTAATAATAAATCTGCCTCTTCGTTTCCCCCGTCGTGTGCTTATCTTATTCAGGTGGTTGTGGGTGTAATTTTTCATTTGCAGCAGGTGGTTGTTTACATATTAGATAAACTCCATCCTTACAATCCTTGGCATGGATGTTTGTGTTTGCTCCAACAGCTGCTGCTCCAGCGCTCGCTCGCACACAGATCAAGGCGACCTCCTCTTTTGATGGAAATGACTCATACCTCGCATGAGCTGAAACAAAAATACCGTGCTCAGCTGCAGACACCTGCATTCAGGCACTGGGTTTAAAAGTTAGGATGTGGGTTCTAGCTAATTTTATTCTCTTCAGGTTCTTATACCACACCCTTTATTTTGGTTTCTGAGAAATTTCCATTAGTAAGAACAAAACAAGGTGACTAATATCTGCGTTGAACTTTCTTCTCCTTTCCTCCCCCCGCCTCCCCACCCCGCACAAAGAGAAAAAATTATGTGATTTATTTCTTTCACGTCAATTACTTGTAACAAGTCCAGCCCTAACGCACTCTGCTTTGTTTCACTGGCTTGCAGGGTCAAAGGCTCAGGGGTCATCTTTGGTTTAGCGAGCGGTGAGGTTATCTGCAGCTTTGCCGCTGCGCAGCGTGAGCCGCGGTCGCCCCCTCCTCTACGCCCCTTTCCCTCGTGCGTACAGCATCAAGGCCCAGGAGAAGCGTTGATCGAGAGGTCAGTCTTATTTCACGGCACTGAAAACGAGAACTGAGCTTTTAAGCATGTGGTGACTTAAAAGCAGCCATGGGGAGGAGCGGAGCTGAAGGGTGTTGGCTGCCTCCATTGCCGGAGCCAGCCGCTCGCCGCAGACGCGGTGCTTGCAGAGCTTAAGCAAAACACGGCGACGTACCCCCAGCACCGCGGGATGGGGGCAAGTGTCTCAGCAGAGCTACCTCTGAAATTATTTTTTTTTTCTCTTACACACATAGCGCAGTAGGAAGCGTCAAGTGTCACAGAAGTGACGAGAACCTGGAAGTCCTCAACTGCTGGCCAGCTCACGGGTGTGTGGGCCTCTGCTTGGCTAATGGAGGATATCACGGAGCTTCCTGGGGAAATACAACGCCTGACTCTTTGGTTTGCTGGTCAGCTTGTGGTCTTTAAAAGAGCTCCTTGACTCAGCTCAGGGTGACAGTCACTGCTGGTTAGCAAGTGCCTGCTGGTACAGATACCCTGGTCTGCCTCCATCCTTGTCGTAGCTGATGTCTAACAGCCTCTCACTCTTGAGCAGAGCACATATCTGGCTGCTGAGCTAAAACAAGCCCTGCCTGGCTCTTTTAGTGGTGGTGACTGGCATTTTACTGCCCTTGGCTATTTTTTTTCCTTCTTTGTTAAAGGAACGGAGCATATTCAGTGCCGATGCGAGAAGGCACGGCTTGACCGGAGCCAACGGTACTGTTTTCCTGTTACACCAATGGTTTATTTGGGGAAGAATTCCCAGGTGTCCGTTGGGGAATTGGAGCCAGGCTGCCGGGAGCAGATGGTGTCTTATGAACGGGCGATAATTGTTCATGAATTAGACTCCTCTGCATCACCTTCCTCGCAGAGACACAGAGTAATGGCTGGAGCAAGCCCCCGTCTTCTCTGCTTGCCATTGCAGGAGCTCTCCTGTAGCAGGGGAAATATATTTTTATAGTTTGCTTACCTTGACACTTCAAACATTTTCCCAGCAAGCTGAAGGTGTAATTAAATGACATGCCAGATGCCAGTGTGCGTTATATTATACCACCTCTCAGCTGGGCTAGCGAAAGGCAATGAATGGAGCCTTAAGACAGCTCTCCTATAGATAGTTATTATCTCTTTTCAATAAAGAATGGGTAAGGTTGAGCAGAATGTCAGTAAACCTGTAATTTTCTAGCCTTTCGGTTACCTCTCTTCTTCTGATCCACCAGCGATGTGAAGTTTTGTTGTACTTTGTTCCGTCAATTATGGCATCCCTCCAAGAAGGCGGCAGGCTCTGGTGTCACATACGCATATTTATGATAAGGTATGTTCTGATCTTCCTGTTTTGCCTGAAACCAGGTGTTCTGGGCCTTTTGAGGCGGGTGTGCAGCACGGCCTCTTTAGGGCAACGAAGCTTTTGGGGCAAAGCTTTTTAACTGTCAGCTAAAAAAGCGAAAGGTTGTTGGGAAAATGACAGCAAGATTTCATAACTTCAAACTTTAAGAAATTAAACTATATTTTTGTAACTTTAATAATAGGATTTTTAGAACGTATTTGCTTACTGCATTGTATCTGCTACCTCAGAAGATGGATTTGGTGTATCTCTTGGCTGTTGCACTCAGGTTTGAGTGTTGGGTTTTCAGCTTTGCAGGACACCAGCCCAGTTCTCGGGGACACAAGATGTTGGTTGTCACAAGACAAACTTGCCAGTGAGATTTATTTAGTTACTTGGAAGCAGAAATGTTATTTTAATAATCCAGCCAGCATGGGAGTGGAGGTGTTGGGCACTCATCGCTGGCTGAAGAAGGGGTTGCTGTAGCATCTTGTGGTCTTCTCTCTGCTGGTGAGGTGTGCTCCAGACGGAGGGCAGGAGACCGAGCCGGGGAAGGAAAGGACTGCAGGAGCAAGGACCTCTTTTTTTTTTTTTTTTGAAAACCCAAACCTTGATAAATCTTCATCTAGTTATTCATATTTATCAAGAGCATGGGAGTCATGCTGTTTTAATACCAGCATTTTTAGTGGGTTGATGACTTCTTGCCATCTGGAGAGCCAATGACACTGGCCAGCCCCAGCTCGAGCTGCACTAGAGCACTAAATCCGCCAGCAGCCAACAAGGCTTTCCTCTACTTTTTGGGGGTAAGACGTTTCATTTGACAGAAGAAAGCAACAGCCTGAACCTTTCGCATGCTGTCAGTTCAGCGTGTGGAGGGCACTTCTTTCAGAAGTGAGGCGTGCTCATAAGTAAAGATTAATTTACTAGCACTAAAACCAAAGCTTTCCTCGAAGTCTACTGTCAACAGACACGCTCCCTTTCAGTGACATTTGCATTTCTAATTGGGGCTGCTTATTACCAGAAAGTCTCTGCAGCTGAGATTTAATTTTATATATTTGTTAGTTGTCCTCCTAAACCAGTGCTCTGCAACTGATATTACCTAGTCTCGTTTGCAGTGTGCGTGTGCCTGCGAGTGGGCACAATTTCACCCTCCCAGGCGGGCATGAGCATATGCATGCACGGGAAACCACTACGTGCATCAAGAAGACAGCTTGTCAGTGAGAAATGTTGAAAACGTCAGTCCGTATAGAGAAGCCAGATGTGTAGAGGAGCAAGATCAGAAACGGAGAAGGGCAACTCTCTGCTTTTGTGCTGTGGTTAATGTTTTCTCCGTTCTTTCAAACTGTGATATTTCTACTTTGGAAGGTAAGTTCAGACTCTTACACAGAGATGGGAATCACTTTCCTTCTCTGATTTACTGACTGATTTATTGTTCTTTTGCAACTGATATTATGAAATCTGTTTAACAAGTTAAAGCATACCATTTAGTCCCGTAGTCATCAGAAATTGTAAGTAAGAAATGGACTTCTATGGCATGGCACTCCCCGCCCCTGTATGTCCTGCTTTAGTGCAGGGATCGAAACCCCAGTGGGCAAAGTCCTGTACACGCACCGTAAGAGAGACGGTGACTGCCCAGAAGAGCTTGTGGCTGGAATAGGCAGGAGAGAAAGGAAATACTATTATTCCTCTTTAACAGATGGGAAACCAAGGCGCAGGGTTGAAGAGGCTTGCCAAAAGTCAGACAGAAATCTGAAAACAGCCAGGAACCGAATCCAGATCCGCTGAGACTCAGGCCAGTGCCTTAATCACTCGTCTCTGAATTCATAGATTATATTTCTGCAGTTAATTGAGTTATTCGCTAGGACAAACTATGAAATTTCTGCCTCTAGCTATAGTGCCTGTGCTCCTATATCCTCCTCTACCCCACACGTAATTCCTTTCCATTTTTCCCCTGCAGCCATCAAACAGCCTCTCTCGTCCTCCTACTGCTCAGGAAGGGGCTCTGCACAGCTCTGCCATCATTTCTGTCCTCCAGCCCCGGCCTTCCTCACAAATAAATTCCCTTCTTCTTCCCCAATCTCGACCCGATTTGCCCACAGCCTTGTGACAGTACACGTCCGGCGCCGAAAGCACCATAGCTGTCTACACAGCCTTCACGTGGCTGCTGTGAATAACTCCCGGATTGCGACGCTTGGTCCCCTGGGAAGGAAGAATTTGTGGGTCTCACCACGGTCCCAGCCCGCAGGCATCCCAGCCCAAAGCCTGGCCACAAACCCCGCACCCAGCTCCGTGCTGGAGGAGTTCAGGGCGTCAGCAAAGAGCTTATGCAAATCCTCGGCTATCCATCACGGAAGGGAGTCCTTCATACTTCAGAAATGATGGGAGAAACAATCTATCGATATTCTGTAATGAGCATAAATGCCCTTTATAAATTGTTTCCCTTTTATTGACTCTAAAGCAAATGTAGCTGTGAATGCTGTACATTAATACATTTTATACCTTCTAATGGTTTGATGGCCTCATATATCCAGTAACGCTGAGAATAATCATTAGATTGTAAGGAGTGCAAAATATGTTTTATCACTTGAAAATGGAATTCCTTCTTGAAAGGTAAAACCAGTGGTAGATCATTGATTTGAAAGGTCAGGGTTAAAAAGCTTATTAACGACTGGGTTAAGCTCTAGTAAAATTCTTTGTTTTACTCAGCTGTATGAAGCATTTAGCTAAGTGAGACTCTTCATTAGGACATTAGTGCTTTTATACTAGCTGTGTAAGGTAAAAATCGGTAATTTCCAGCTTATGTTCAGGAAAAATGCATTGCAGGTAGCACATGCTCCTCTAAATAACACCGAGCGACACGCGGCCATGGGTACGACGGAAAACGAGGGCTGCGGCGTCCGGGCGCGCGGGCGGCCGGTGTGCGCGATCCCTGCCTCTCCCCATCCTGCGCTGGGGACCCGGAGCCAGCGTTGGCCGAGCAGATATATCACAGAGCGCAGCAGGCTGCCGGGCAGAAATACTAGCTTGGGTCCCAGAAGCCATATAGTTATGTCAGGATGCCACAGCGCTGAGTTAATTAGCCCCGACTCCCTACAGGGCTTTAGATTAGCTAAAGCACCAGGTTCACGAGGCTTCCTGCTTCCGAGACGGGGAGTTTCTGCCTGGCGGATACGTGTGTGTCCCTCTTGCCCCATCCCTAGCAGACACGTGGAGCAAGGCTCTGCGTTTTGGGTGCGCCAACGGTACCGACGCAAGATCCTCGTTACGGCCTTGTACCCGTCCCAGCCGCCACGGCAGCAGGTGAACAGCCCAGAGGTGGGGCAGAGCGGGACCGTGGCATGGGGTGCTGCTCCGTGAGCGTGACGGGATTTGTGTGAGGTCACACGGGAAATTTGAGGCCGGGCGAACAACTTGTACCTGCTGCAAGAGCAAGCGCTGCCTGTCCTTTCCAGCCAACCCACAGTGCTGGTGGACCTAGGAAAAGGGGTGAGATTACGAATTTCTTCCTTAAAACGAAATTATCTCAAGGCACCATGCTGTCGCAAGGCAACACATGGACACAAGCGTTCAAGCCATATGAAAAGAAGAAAGGTCGTTGCCCAGCAGCACACAGCACTGACCCTGCCCACTTGCCAAGAAGAGGTGGAAGTAATTTGAAATAATTGTTGTTTGTGAGGGATTTTCTTCCTTTCTCAGCCACTGTCTCTTTAGAGGCCTGAAGAGATGGAGTCTGGACGTGATGTGGGAGCACAGAAAGGAGGGATCAGCCGCCTAAGTTTAGCACTGCCATGAAGAAGAGCAGCTATTTTAATCCTGTGCCATAATGCAGCTGCTGGTAAAGACAAAAAGTCATGTCAGAAGTGATGTAAAACAATTTCACACAGCTTAGTTTTACTTTATTATTTTACTAATGCAAGGAATGCTTGTTTTGTTCATGTAATGCATTGCAGGAGATGACACTAGGGCGAAATGCCTCTCCATCGCCCTGACAAACCTCAGCATGGCAGGAAAGGCCGCGCTGGCATCATGCTCCCAGCTGCCTTCTGACGCTGAAAAGGCTCCTGCGTCGCTGGGGGAATAGCCAGCCGCTGCCACACAGGCACTGCCACGTGCTGACCATCGACGTGGGGCACTTTGCTCCGTGTGACACGAAATCTTCTCCTCTTCCTCAGTCCCTCTTTGCTTGGTTGTGTGCTATTTTTTTTAAACTTTATTTATTTTTAGCACTTCTTTGAAAAATTCATGCTGTTTTCAAAAAGACCCTTAATGTTTGTCCTCAGCATCTGCTACCTGTTTCTAACAAAAAAAAAGAGACCTAAAACTTCGTCATGCTGTATTAAGAAGGCTTTTTAATGTTTTTAATGGAACAAAATAACAATAGAGAATATAATACCCATAGTATGCGCTTGGTGCAGTATAATTGCTCTGGGATACTCAATCCTTTTCATATGAAGCAGCCGTACCGACCCAACCATCGGAACAACTTTAATATTTTACAGTGAAATTAAATTGCAGATTAAAACAGATGGTTTGAACATTTCATTACAAGCCGTGGCGCTTATTTGCTGACCATTGGCTGGTATATGTAAACATATAAAAAGCGAAAGAGCCCTTGGATACAAACCATACTCTTGCGTAGCTTTTCATTCATGGTTACAGCATGTTTATGAATATTATGGATCCAGACAGGGTCTTTAAAGGTGCTGAATTCAATTTACTTTTACCGATGAAAGGAAGGGGTCATAGAAAGTGCAGAAGGGGTGGGAAGAATATAGGGGTTTGCTAACTGTCCTGCCAGCGCGTTTCAGTTCACAGCGCGGCGGGTCCGGAGCCTTCTGCATCCTCACAGCACAGATCCCGGCGCCAGCCCTCGGCCATCCCGGGATGCTGCTGGCTCCCACCCGCGCGGCTGCGCCCAGGGTTCCTCCTGTCCTCCTCGGCTTGTGGCCGTGGGAGAAGGTGCTGTGGATTTCTGTGCTCCAGACCAACCCAGGCTGACTTAGCGTGCCTCTGGTTCGATTGCCTGTTTGAAAACCCTTCAAAAGAGCCTCAGCTGTAGGTTGCTGGCGCTTCCTTATGCCTTTGTTGTTTGCTTATCTGGTCAAAGGGACCAGTACCTATTGCTCATGGGGGCAGAAAGGTTTAATTAAATGTTTGCAAAGGTCACGGGATGAAGAAATGCTGCTTAACTGCAAAGCGTGAACGTCTGGAGTACGGAAGATGACTGTTGTTGAGTAGTACCTCTAAGGGGGGGTGTGCATGAGTATGTGCTTTGCTAAACTGAACAGGCAGAGAAAAGCCAGAGGCTGCTGCGCGGCGCAGCCCGTCCGACAAGCTGTCCTCCCCGAACGAGTTAACTCTGCCTTAAGAGGAATTACCCCCCCCCAATTACAGCAAGTATTTCCCCACGTTTCAAATGTACCAGCTGCACTCGGCGATGTTGCCCCAGGTATTTCATTTTTCAGATATTGTCAAACAAACAGAATTCTACTCTAAAAATAATCACGAACAAATCTATAAACGTATTTAGCTTTGGCAGAACTGAAATGAATAGATGTTTCTCAAAAGTGTAAATGCCATGCCTTCAGACATCTTCCGCGACGGTGAGCGCTGGGTTAGCGAAAGGGGCTTCAGGGAGTCAAAACTTCGTTCTGCGTGTCTCCGCAGGCAGCGCGGGAGCCAAGGATATCCTGTTTTACCTCTGCTTCATGAGGCAGTGAGATCACGAAGCACTGTTAGCACCTGGGGAGGACACAGTATGTGCGTTACAACCTTGCGCATCGATTAGGAAAGAAAACATTTCTCCTTCGCTGTTGGTGCGTCCACAGCAATCCCAGTCAGCGTCTCTGTCGCAAAGAGTCTGGAAAGGACTGGAAAATAAATGTATGTTTTCATAGCTTTAGGGGGAAAAATTAAAGCTATGGTGTTAAGAGCCTTGTTAAGCTCTTGGAGACCTGCAAAGAAATGGGGAGAACAGTTCTGGGAATAGACACGCTCAGCAAAGCAAAGAAATAGAAATCATCGTCCCAATCTGCCCACTCTCTCCCAGTTCCGTGGCACAGCTTCTGGTGCCTTTTATGTAGTTAAGATTTGACCAGACCTTCCAGCTACCAGGGCAGTGTCTTAATTTCTTGACTGGCAAATCACTGGGCTTGCTGGGAGCCCTGTCGCAGTCCTGCGAGCTGCTCCGCAGTTGCCAGTGTAGTCCGTATTACCCCAGGACATCAATCGTACGGGACAGTGCAGGGCCTCATTTCCCACACTGGGGCTCAAATCTTGAAACAACAACGTGCAAAGGCACGTTCACAGGTGTCCACATCTGCTTCAGAATTTAAACCTTAAACCCTAGTCCTGCAAGGGCTTTAAGAAAATGAGCATCTGAAGAGGAAAGTAGAGGGGAAGGCGTAGGACAGAGAGGATCACCTTCTTGTGACACCGTGCTTTTAGGATCATAGCTACATCTTCAGACACATGATCCTTGATCGTTGTGTGTTAAAGCTATCATGCAGAAGAGTTTGCTCATATAATAGCTTATTGTTGACAACAAGCTAGAAGGCCATTAAAAAAAAAAATCTTACAATGCATACTTAAAAGTGTTAAAAAAAAAGGAATTATATTTTAAAAATCAGTATTTATCAATAGTCCTGGCTATAACTGGGGATTCACAGCATGGATGCTGAAAGAATGGAGACAGCATTGTAATGAAAAAAGCGTATCCATCATCAACAATACAATACTTACTGTGACCTAAGGTCAGGTTTGTACAGTTACACCAGATGTTAGATTTCAGCCGTTCTTTGAAACGAAGAAACACAATGGTTACTATTCCTGTAGTGTTGTGGATTTCATTAAACAACAGATTTATCTTTCAGCTTGAAAATGTAGAGCAAGATTAGGATATTCCACCATTTAGGTTTCAGAAAGATCCGGTAAGCATAATGTACAGTAGGGCTGGCGCTCTAAAAAAAAAAATCACTATTTTGAAGGCAACAGCCAGCTTTTTCCGGTGGCAAAATTCAGAGAGAGTAATGCAAAGGGTGAAAGAAGCAGATACAGTAAATAGCTCTAACGGCGTGGCTGTTTCTAAAGCAGCCCTGGAAAGGGTGTGCGTGGCCCCGGGGACGGCACTGCCCCACGGCACTGCCCCACGGCACTGCCCCACGGCACCGGCGAGGGCAGATGGGTCTTACAACAGGGCTTCTCTCTGTGCCTCAGCTTTTTCCCTCTTTTCTTCCTCCTCAAGCGATAACAGAGGAGCGGGGCCGTGATTAGAGGAGCCTGGCCTAAAAGGTGGTTGGAATCGCTTCGGATTTCCTTTGGTCACCCCCTCTGAACTAGGCTGCTGCAGCCCCGGCTGCTCCCCTCGCCTCTGAGCTCAGCCCGTTTCTCCAAGTATGAGACATTCCCTTGCGACACTGGCCTCTCTTTTGCTTTATTTGCTTTATTTCAGGTCCCTTAGCAGTCACCGTGTTTTGATATATAATTGTATATATAATTTACTATGTACACTTATATACACATTTATATGTATAAATATAGTATATGTTACATATTATATATTAAAAAGTTGTATTATATATACACCCCCCCCACAACCTTAAGAAATGACTGCCACTCGAATTATATTCTCATGCGTTATTATTAATCAGGAATGCTTAAATTCTCAGGTTGAATAGACGAAATAAAAGACAGGCTTGTGGTATTTACGAAGCCTTTCAATTAAGTTGTCCTCTGTTTTCTTCACCCCAGAACTTTGCACTGTTTGTAAACAGTCCCTGTTCTGGACAAAGCAGGTAAGGCAGAGGAGCAAAGTCCATGTCCTGAATTATTTCATTAAAAATTAAAGCTTTATAAAAGTGTACACATTTCATTAACTTCGCATTGCAGGCTTTGCAAATATTCTAAGGGATGCTAATCTCCCGGCTTTAATTAGATTGAAGGTCTCTTGCAAAGGCTATCATTTTAATATAAAATGAGCGATCTTTTAAGCTTTGTGAATTAGAAAACAAGAACTCCCATTTTAGATCAACAGTTATACACTGAAACAAAAGAGCTCTGGATTTCTGCGGAAAGTTAAGGTTGTTTGCACTACCCGACGTGCAATTGCAAAGGCCGGGCAGTACAGCCATTCTTCGTGCCCATCCGGGGGGATGTTGCACATACACACGTGCGTGTGCGGCGGGCGCACGCACACCCACACCCACCCTGACGGCTGACGCCGGCTTCACACCGTGCACCGCGCGCTACAGCCCTAATCCTAATTCCACCCCAACGCTTCCACTACACCGGGGTCTTGCGGGCACGTTGGCCCTGTCTTTCTTGCTCTAATGATTTTCTGTGTGATATTAAGTTGACTTTCAGCAAAAATTGCCCAGCGTGGCCCAAGGGGGACAGTTATGGAGGGGAGAGGAGCGGGGCAGGACCTGGGGTTGCTGCCTGCGTGGACGTGGGACGGCGTCCCAGCCCAGCACCGAGCGCGTCTTCCTTGCCAGGGACGGCACCGAGCGCCTCTAAGTCCCCGTTGTCGTCCGCCCCGTCCTCCTGATATCACCCCCCTGCTCGGAGGCGGATTTTTGTACTTCTGACCGAGATCCGACCTTCTTTCCCTTTTCAAACAAAATAGAAAACGCTGCAGTTACTTACAGAATAGCAAACTCGCCTCCCGGACAAACGTCACCCTATTTTTAAGTGCGGGATCAGCTCGCGAGCTGCCCGTGACGGCGCACCGCGTCACGCCGACGCCGTGCCCCTTCCCTCCTTCCCTCACCCACCTCCAGCCCCCTCGGTTGGTCCCACATTGCCGCCTTTTCCCTCTTCCAGCTGCTTCCCCTCCGCATGCAAAGGGCCCGATCCTGCCGGCTGCCGCGTCGGCGCTGGCACAGGGCGCGCTGGCGCGATGCATCTCCAGCGTAGAGATGGACACTCCTGGCTCTGTGTGCTGAGTGTTTCTCTTTCAGACGCGAGCCCCGTCCAGTTAACTTTCGGCTACGTTGGTGCAAGCCTGGAAATCGCTTGTGTAGCCCTGCAGTTCAGCTTTGCGTTTGCGGTTGGACTTTTGGACCCGTAAGCTGCTTTCAAACTACCCGACTCTGTCTTTTGAGGATCGTGTTTTGGGGATGGGCATGCTGTTCTTTGTAGTCAGACACAAGGGTAGGCTGCTTTATGGAATTTGGGAGCAGAGAGAGACTTGCAAAAGCTGCCTTTATTTGTACTTGTGGGGAACAGACCTCCAAAACAATGGCTAGCATTAGATCCAATTTGAATAGCAGCTAATTAAAGAATGATTATTATTTTTTTTCTTTCAGCTGGTCATTCATACCAATTTGGTGTACAGACTCTTCAAAACTAAGAGGGCTAAGCTGCAAGTATAAATTTAATTAATCAATAATTGCCATTTTTAAACAATCCTGATTTATCCAAAATTGACCTCCAGAAGAAGAACAGACTCCATTAACATCTGTGCTTAGCACTGCGCCGTGGCAGCTCTTTCTACTGACAGTCTTGCTGGGCAAGTTTCCTTTAAGAGAACAAAATCCTCAACTTCATTTCTCTGGTTCCCTAATTTTGATTCAGAGCCACATCTTTGTTTAAAGGTTTATGTAGATAAACCTCAATTTTGTCAATCTCAATTTTGTGTAAGAAGTAGGATCAACTTCTAATTTCCAATGTTAAATCCTACGCTCTACTTTCCACCGCAATATTCTCAAGATGACTATTCCAGGTTAGATCCCATGCTGGGTTCAACACTTAGAATAAACTAAAGTAGCAGTAACTTCATTTACTCATTAAGAACATGGGCTTGCTCTGAAGCTATCTATCGGATGTGCAGTGAGCTTTCAAAGTTCAGGTTAAAAGGTAGACGACAAAGGTATGGACAATAACAATACCATTTGGGACTGCCCATAATGCAAATCTGCTGCTTTCTTATTGCTTAAGGACACACAATAATACATGTACTCTTTTGTGATAGCCTGTATATGAATGAGATATGAACGGTCTTCCCCCGGCGTGCCCAGCTGCTACGATAACAGCATGTTGGTTTAAGCACCTAGCAAGAGGTGAAGACTCATTGGCCATCATATTTTCTTCAGTACAGCATCCATCTTAAGCCTATTCCTGATACCACTGCTCTATATGCTACCAAAACAGCAGCAGAGCATTAGCACGGTGGTACTAACCTCGTGGCTGCTGCCCTGCCACTTGTTCTCCTGCGAGAACTGATCCCCGAGGGTGCAGCTGGATGGTGAGAGCCCTGCGCTCCTGCTCCCAACGTGCATCTCTGCTGCACACAACCAGTAAAACACAAGCGCTGCATCGCCCTTCCTAGCAGAGTCCTGCTAGAAGACAGATATTAAAGCATGCCAGACATTCAAGTATTATGAAGATTGAGAGGAACGATCGTGCTGGAGTAAAACTAAAGTCCACGTAGTGCAATAACCTCTGGGGTTCGGTGCCCAGGAGAAGACAAGGTGCACAGCTAACACTGCTTAGGCTACGCACGCACGCCCAGCCAGCTAGGGTTAGCTCCCCTCCTACTACACCTCGCTCTTCCCGTGTAAGATTGACCTAACAAACACTTTTCCTGTATGTGCCATGACAGGTGCTGTATTTGAACAAATTTTAATAGACAGCATATTAATCCTGACAGCTTGAGATCGCCGAGGTATGTGTGTGAGTTTGCATCTCCTGTATAAACATTCCTGACTCTCATCTGCTTTGATCAGTATCACTCACTTCTGTGTTCTTTGCTCTTTCCCAGCGTCGTGGCAAATTTTTGGTTCCATGTCAACATCAATGTCTCATTGGCTATAACAGTGGTTGAGATGGACCGGTTCATCTCACTATCGTACCCTGGCAGTTCAAAATTGATCTGAGGATACTGTGAAAGTTTTCAAAACGTGCGTATTGAATCCTCTCTTGAGCTCCAAATTTCTGAGCATCTCGTTGCCATGGATTTTTATGATTTGGAAGGCGTGCGTACATGTCTGCTACCACCGAGAAGAATGGAAGGGGATGGAGCTACAGCACACTCGGACTCTTTCCTCCTCACACTTTCACTTCAAAATCTCTCTTGTTTAACTCCTGGGCTGGAAGGGAGGAAGGTTTGTGACATTACTCAGACCAAGGCAATAGAGTAGAAAAATTTCATTATTCTAACAAAGCAAATCCCCAAGGAACAGGGCTGGCATTACACTTCTTACAGGATCTCAGAGTTTGACCCATATTCAATGGGGCTGTTAGCGCTATTATACTTATGCTACCTTTTTTCTTGTTTTTTTCTTTATATGTATTAGAATACGTATTTGGGAGCAGATCCATAGCCTAACTCCATCAGCTTCAATAATGCCATGCTTATTTCCACCAGATTAAGTTCTGCCTTTACATTTTGGAGGGTGTAAGAAAATGCATTGAAAGAGCCCTAGTCTACACAGTCCACTGATTCTCCTCTCTCTTCAAATTCCCTTTGCCCCAGGATCTTACCTCAATCTACTTCTTTTTTTCCTAGTGACTGGTATACATCTTAGATACTTAGAACAAAGAACATTGGTTTGATCTGTGTTTAAAGCAGCATGTTCTGGAAGTGGTGCTTGCACTTGCATAATAGTTTGCATTCTTCTTTCTTTTTTTTTTTTTTAAACAAAGACTATTCTAATCTGTTACAGCACCGCAGAGCAGCTTTTCTTTCTTCTTTAGAGACAACTGCAACATGCAAATATTCTAGTGCTTAGAGAAGTGTGTGTCTATACACATGAAACCTAATCATTAGGCTCATTTTCAAACCATATGCTCCAACTCATAAATAAAGTCTATTAACACTGAACTATTGATCAAGTGTAAGGATCAGGGATTCCAGCATCATCTCTGTCTCTGTAGGCTGCTACCTCCACCAACCCTTATAAGTTAACATTTGAATTGGAATTAGACCTTGTAATTACATTTATATTAATAGAACTAGAAGGCAAATGTTCTTCTGAGTTTTATCTTCAAGCGATAAACTGAATTGTCACTTCAATCTATTGCACTTGCACAGAGATTTACTATATGTGAATCTCGAAGTAATTTTGAGATTGAAACCTGGGCAATTCTAGGCACAGACCAAGATCAAGAGAGAGATTTGTCTGCTCTCAGGTAGCTGTACCCCACAAAGCTTTTCCTTTCCCAGAGCCTTATTGGTTGCTCTTGCTAGCCCTTTCTGTAACCCAGTCCTTGCATCAGCTACTTAACATGTACAGAAATGTTTATAACCCTTGAGCTTGAGTCTCCTTTAGTTTCTCTTCATTTCCCTTTCTTAGAGCCTGTCCATTTGTTCTTGTATTTGACACTAGTTTTCTGACATCTCTCCTAGCTATTCCCCTTAGAATCATATATGAAATAATGATGTCCACCCTGAGCTTTCCTCTCTTCAAAAAGCACTGACCTAGTTTCTCCGCTTTTACAGTAGAAGTTCTCCAGTCCCGTGTCAACGAGGTTGCCCTGACATACCTTAGCTCTGATAGTTATCTCTCTCTTTTAATAATGGCATCCTGAATGGGGATTATTTCCTCTAAATGCATCTTCATCTGTTCCCTGTCGAATATTTCCTTTTGAATTACTTCTGATTGATCTGGTTTTGGTGGTAGAGCTACGCAAAGATAGCTCTGATCTTTCTATCCAGGGCCTGACCACAGGTGATGATGCCTGTGGACTTTGGCCAGAATTGGAGCCTTTGATAATGTATTCCCCAAACCTGTATAAAACACGATGAAAAAAGCCATAGTTTAAACTGCTCTTTCTTATTATTAATGGAGCAGATCCTCAGCCGGAGTAGTGGGTCACTTAAGTCCTTGGATGTGTGCAGAGATGACAATATTGCCTACTAGCTACTGAATCGTTATTTTTGTACGGCACTGCTCACTTATTTTCTGTCACTTTGCAGTACATTCTTTCTTTTCGTTATGTCCAAACTTCCCCCTTTTCCTAAGGACCTGATCCTCCGTCATCAAAGTGAGGGGGAGATTTCACCTAGGCTCATCATGGGATGATGAGGAATATCATGAAGGCCCGACTTTTTCTTTGGGTAAGTTTTTAGTATACTTCGGTTTCTCTATTTATTTTTTAAATTCACTGCCCATTCCCTCTCATTTCTCTACCCTATTTATTTATGCCTTTTTTCATACTCTTCATTCTTTCTCATTGACCTCTGACCGACAAAGCACGCTCAGCTTGTAAAAACTCACCGTCGTCACTTACTGTGATGCTGGTGCAGGAGCTGGAGCCGCACTGCTGTACCTGCAGCTTGACAGCCTTTGGGTACCACGCAGGTACCCGCTTTCAGATTAATGATGTCAGACGTGGTCCCATCGTATGCCACTGAAACATGGACTCCAGTGACTTGGGTCTCTTCAGGGTATGAATGCTGATCTGAGATGGAACGGGCTATATGTGAAACTGTGTTACGTATTTGAGCCTTCCAGACCTGGTAAGCAAGGATTCTTTCTGATATTTATTGAAGAATGTAGGCATCCTCCCTCACCTGCCTCAGTTCAGCCTCAGAAACTCCTTGCACCAGCTGGTTGCTGTGTAAGGATCATTTCTGCTGTGCCGTTCAAGAGAAATCAAGCCGACTTCTATATAGTTTGTCTAATTTTGTATGGCAAAAAGCAACAGGAACACTTGCTAATCCGCTTTGCAACTGGGAGCTGCTTGCAGCAGGGGCCATCCTGCTGTCCTGCTACAAGGTGGTAGCTTCCATCACTTGTGATTTGATTTTTGTTTTCCAAGTGGGTGCAATCTTGACTGTGTCACACATTTTTTTTACTAAAAATAAAATATATTTTTCTACCAAAATTGTTCATCTGGTTGGGTAGCGCTTCCAAATGCTTTCTGTGGAATGGAGGCAGACCAAAATGGCAAAGACATGAATAATTGATTATGTCCTG
>NW_010553267.1:119469-142326 GCF_000687285.1 Phaethon lepturus | reverse complement strand
ACTTGTTCCCCAAGCCAGTCTTTCATGTAGATATATTATCTCACTGAGAGTTTCTTGTCAAACTATGTTAAGTAAATAAAAGAGAGGTGAAATATCAGCAACAAAGCTAACAAATGGAGCTGAATGCTCCACTTGAAAGAACAGATCTAGCTGTTTACCATGCTAATCTGAAATGAAATGAAAATGTATGTTTTTCATCTTTTCAGACAACGATCTTCAAATACAGGTAGCTAAGGTCTTTAACAACACAGTTCTTTTGCTTTTTTTTTTTTTAAAGAGAATCCCTATTGTGGCGTTATTGTGTGTGTGTGTCTGCATCAGTGTAAAAACTGAAATATCTGTTACTGTTGATAGACTTACCAATCTGAGCCTTATGTCATACGCTGTTTTCATTTGCCTGGCTCACCTGTGCCCACCTAACTTGCCGTTGCTGAAGGAGGGTCTGCAAACACTTCTGCACGCTCGGAGGTTTACTCTCCCTTTGCTATGCATCAAGCCCTGAACCCCTTCTCGTGGCTGCTCCCAGTCTGTCCCAGTGCTGTGCTGGGGGGGCTGTGCAGTAGCCACTGCGAACAACTGAAAAATTCTTGGCAGCAACCAAGCCAGACGTTCGTTAGAGTTATTGGTGACATCTAATATTTGTTGAGTTCAAATTAGCATTTTCTCGTACTTGGAGGGCCAGAGACTACCGAGGTGTTATTCTTTGCTTCACAGAGATTAAGCTGGATTCGCAGCCCGGTTCCAGCAGCTTTCCGGAGGGAACATCCTCCCCAGACGGGCTGCACGCTGCTAATTACAAGGGAAATCCTGGCAGCGTCGACGTCGGTGCCAAAACCTCGCTGATTGCAGCGATGCCGGGATCTCACCAGATGTCTGGATTGTTTATCCGTCTGGGGGTTTCTTGCCCGGGCTGTTCGCTGGCCGGCCTTGACCTTCCTCAGGAGCCACGGCTCCTCTTCCACCCTCACAGAAGAAGGGTCATTTCTGACGCAGCTCCGACCCCGTCCCTGCCTCTGGCTGCTTCTCTCTGACGTGTCTTTGGCATTTTCAGTTTGCTACGGCCAGAGAGGAAGAGAAGCATCGTATCCGGCTGCAGCTGCCCGTGCCTTTCCGCTGCCTGTCGCCCAGACCTGGCGCTGGGCTCTCCACCCATCGTCTGTCCACCGAAATCCTGGCTTCATCTCCCAAGGGAGCACTGCTCCGCGTAGCGCCCGTACGTACCTACGTGGGGAGGTGCCGTGAGCCTCAAGGAACTTACTTACTAGTTAAGGAGAGACAGGAATATGAAAGTAAATTAATTTTTCATGCAAAACTCTGCTAGGAACTACTAGACTTTCCAAAATGTATTCCAAAGAAATGCAGAGATAGATTCCCGACCGGCATTAATCAGTGCTGATTAAGTCATGGAGCTACCCAATTTCTGCCTGGTGAGTACTTTTCCTGTCATTGATTTATTGCCTTCCTTAGAAAAATAAGACCTGGGAAATAAAGAGTTCAAGTAAATTTGCTCAGTTACCCAGCAAACTGTTGACTATGGTACCAGAGATAATAAATGTTCAGGGGAAACTCCTCGTGCGCGTTCACCTATTGAGGTCAAGAGCAGAGGTGTCCCGCGCACGCTCCGAGCCCTCCAGAAGCCGCAGGACACAGCTGGGCTGCAGCAATACGGGCAGGGTCTGCAAAGGGCAAAAAGGAGGTGCGTGGCTGGACAGACCCCTGAACGCCTACTGAGAGCCCCCCGCGGCCCTCCCCTCGCTGGGGAAGAGGAAAATTTGCTTTTCTTTCTCAGCCTGCCATGAGAAGGGCTGTGCTCATGGCTGAGACCCCATCCTCGCCACCAACACTATTGATAACCGGCCGCGGGGTGCTGTTCCTTTCCTCTCATTCATAGGAGATCTCGGTGTATACGGCTTAAGGTTTGCTTGATTGTGCTGTGTAGGGATTATTGTTTTCCTGCAGACACATGGCATTATGTTTAAGTCACCGGATATGTTAACATCACCATCTGGTTTTGTTTTTCAAATGACAGAACATTATTTGTTAAATACTTTCTACCCCACCTTCTTTAAGATGTTTTAAGGGTGAAGTCTGCAGAGCTGTACAGAGGACAACTCTTACCAGGTTCATTTACTTGATTTACCAGTTCACCAATGTTGGTTTCCAGCTCTCTTCAGCGTATTTGTTGCATATCATATCTTCATTAACGGGATACGACGAACAACTTTCACATATTTGTGACCTATACAGCATGAAGAATACAGCTGCGGAGGGCCTTCTGCTAGGGACAACACGTGAGACTGTCCAAACAAAAAATGAACGTTTTGATTTTTGGGCATCCATTTTGTGCCGTTACCAATGGATCTGGTGTCTGGAAGGAGCTTGTCAAGTGGAGGAGATGTCAGATCCTGTAAGGTATGCATCACCTACAAATTTCTGAGCACTCTTAACACTTCAGAAACTATAGCTAAGTCATGGCTAACTAATCTATTCACTTGCTATAATAATTTAAGTATAAGAAAGACCTTTGCTTTAATGTCATGGAACAAGGTGAGATAACTCTTCAAGATGATACAGTTAAACTGCAGTTAAAGGGTTTCTTCACCTATGGTCTTTAACTCTTTCTCCCTTTTGCCTGTCGAAGGCAAATGGACCATTTGCTTCTCATCCTATGACTCTCCCAGCTCAGAATGACAGTCACTTGGTGTGCCCTAAATGTGCTTTCACCTGATCAGGAGAGGAGCGCTTGCTGCTCTATTACCCAAACTATGCACGAGCTGGCTGTACATTCGCTGTACCTTTTTTTTAATGAAAGCTGAATTGGTACAAACATTTGCCTATTTGCTTGCCAGTGGCACCTGTCACCAACCTCACTCAGTGACGACGAACAAGAAATATTTTTTTTTCCCCCTCAAAACTAGAATATTTACATATTTCAACCCTGAGGCCCAGCCCACCCCACCCTTTACTCCAGATCTTCGCCTCTGCACCACTGCACTAAATAAATTAACAAGTTATCAACGAGACTGCCAGGCTACTACGGGCTCCCCATTACTGAGGCTGTCATTGCCACTCAGGGCTCCGCTGGAACGTGACAACTTCACAGCAGAAGGTCACTCCCCCCAGTCACTCTCTCGCTGCTGCTTGGAGGCAACCATTCTGAGAAATGATTTGTTATGGTAGAATCGGAGGCACATTTGTTAGTTAATTCATTCTGTAAAACTCAAATGAGATGAAAAACAAGCATAGATCTGACAAATGGCATTTAATTATGTCTGAGCCTAAAATTCATAATACATATTTATGCTGCCCTAAGTCATTCGCAGCCAAGGTCCCTTTTATTCTCATAACTGAGTCCAATTGCTGATATGGGGAGAGGGTGTTAGCGATGGGCTACTCCACGCCCTTACGTTGCGGTGCCTCCTTCTTTGTCCCTTAACTTCCCCTCCGCTGCCCTCAACAAGCCACAGGCTTTCCCCGAGTCTGCGGCGCGGCAGTTCCCCAAGTGTTACTATTCCATAGCCTGTGCGAATAATGAAAGGAGGAGCTTATAGGAACTTAATAGCTTCATCTTAAAAGATTAAAATGGTCTGGTTTCTAATCACACATCTGGTCTCTTAACTGCGGTTTGGGCTTTCATTCCAGTCCCCGGTGAGATGGGCTACAACCTGCAGAAAGGACTGGCCCTGCTACCAGGACAACTTGTTTCCTGCCCTGGAAGGGCAACTGCCTCTGCAAGGGACACGAGGAGAAACGGTTAGTACAAGACAAATAGGAACGTCTTGCACTGATGCTGCAGAGGCTTGAGAGAATGTGCAAAGCACAGGCTCCCGGGGCACGGACGCTTCGGCACGCGGGGCTCGCTAGCGCACAGGAGCTCTGACCTAGCAAAATATGTACAGGCACTTAAGTGCACATCTGAATGGGCTAAATATACACCTGCTTCCCCCTTCAGCTGCTAGAAATCTATAGACTCTGCATTTGGTGTAAAGGACTGAAGCGGTTTTGACCCAGTAACGTGTTGCAACTCTGCAGAAGACGTGTGTGCACTCTTGCAACGGTTTGGTGCTGTTGTTGTAAAAGAAGTAAGCCGTCTATTTAGTCCTTCTCTCAATATGGCAGGGAGGCTCCAACCAGCATCCTGGGCAATGCACAACTGGAGAGAGACTTAAGAGAGAAGAGTCTCCATCTTCTCTTCCCCTCCAGCTTCCTGAACCTTCGCTCTCTGCAGAACCCGCTACACTGGAAATACTGGCTATGTCCATCAGGTCAGCAAGAGGCTTCTCCTCCTCCGCAGTGGGCTCCCACTCCAGCCTGAGCACCCCTGCCTCTTGACCTCCTCCACCATGAGACAGCAACCCCAAATAGCTTCATGTGATCTCTTGAAAGGAGTCTCCGAGGAGCGGATCTGCCCCAGCAGCTCAGGAAGGAGGCGATTCATAGCTCACGGCTGGTGGCCCTGCTCTCCCTGCCTCTCTTGCCACGCGACTGTGCAAGCCTGGAGAGCGCTTTTCATGCTTCTTGACATTACTGCTCTGCCGAGGCATCGGAGACACTACCTCTCCTCCCCTCTTGGCATGTTGCCACCCAAACTCACTAGGCAGCTTCAGCTTTTTTGTTCTCTGGTGGGAAATTTCATTTGACCCTTTCAAGTGGGACAAGAACAGATATTAGATTTGTTGACGATGAAGTGCTTTTATCTGAATTCAACAAAAGAGGTACAATAAAAAGATTGCAGCTGTTGAGCAAAAGCACCGCACCTATTACAGAGTTCATATGCATTTACAAGTGGCACATCAGTGAAGGCTCTCCTCACCCTAGCAGATGTACGCTCCTTCCACGGAAAACTTGTTGATCTTTCCGTCAGTTCTGCATGCTTTACATACCTTTGGGAAAACGTGGTGTTTGACTCTCTTGCCAGATCTTACAGTGATAGAAATGCTATTAGCAGGTAAAAGCTACATGGAGGTGCTTTATCTTTTTGTAAGTCTTTCAGGTCTTCTTACTGCAGAATGGGTCAGCAATTTAGAACACCAGATTTGCACAGGTTGCAATTAGATTCTAAGACCACGATTGCCCTGTTGAATAAACACCTACTTACTTTATGCATATATTTAGATAGATAGAGAAAGAAAGAACAAACGAATGAAAGGTAGGTAGGTAGGCAGGCAGGTAGGTGGGTAGGTAGGTAGGTAGACAGATAGATAGATTTCAGTTAGAAATATAATTATTTTCATGCACACACACATAAAGTCACGCAGCTACTAAAACAATATGTTCCAAAAATTAAGGTAGCAAATCAACTCAGTCAGGAAGCAAGTAACTCAGACTTGGCAAAGGAGACTGAAAAAAACAAACCCCAACGTAATTATTATCTGACCTCATACAGCAACTGCTCTTCATAATAAGGGCAATAAAGCATCTACTAACCGGAGAAAACCCTGATGAAATTTGGGGAAGGATATAGCTTGCAGTCAATCCATCGTGCAAAAGCAGCAGTAAGCATTTGCCCACGTCCTAACGAACAGGGAATATGGGAGCATGATTGAAAAGGAACAGCAAATGCTTTGCAAGCTCACCAAGATGGCCCAGGCACTGGGTCAACGGTATTACCTAGAAGTCCGAGGGCATGACCGTCCTTGAATATAGACACTGTGGTAGTGCCCAGTGCGGCCGGTGAGGGCCAGGGGCCACAAGGCTACTTTAATTTGTGCTGGCTGGACTTTCCTTAGAAACCCTCTAAAAGTCCAGTCCCACTGGGAGCACAGTTTGCACGGGCTTTCTTCTCCCATGGCCCTTGTTCAGGAAATGGAGTAGGCACCAGGCAGGCTTCAGATGTTTCATGGTGGGGAAAGAATTCATACAGGGAGCACTCAGTTCTCAGGCACTGATTTTCAAATGCTTGCCTTCCCCCAGTATGAGCTCTCCTGACTGCTGGAGGAGATGGCACAGTAATTTTGTGACCACCTTTATGGAAAAATATGATAGCAGAGGGAAGATACCAGGTTGAGGACAACAGCCCTGCCAGTGGCTGGGATGTTGTGCTGGCAATGATGAATCCCCTGGAAAACAACTAGCGAGCTTGGCCTTATTCCTAAAAGTCTTTGCATCTTGTGTCATTTATGTGCTTTACATAATGTCAGTATTTGTCCCACTGACATCAACGGTTAAAATCCCCTGGATTGCATTGGCCTGAAAATTTTCCCCAAGTGGTGGTATTTCCCTTTTCCTGCTATTTAAAGAATTCTCCAAACTAACACTTTACATTTATTTTGGCCTCTGACTTACCTTGTAGACATATCAGATCCTGTCTCTTTTGTCCTGTACCTTGATTTGTTCATGTCACTGACACAAATTAGTTCTAGAGCACTTGCAGGTAATTTCGTGCTTATAATGCACCTAATTTACTTGCACAAAGACGACCGTACAGCTGCACAGGATATGGAAGGTCAGAGCCCATGGGTTGCAGCAAAGGCCACCACAGTCAGTGCAAAAATTCCCACAGTGTTAAAGAGATTTTGGATCTGGCCCATGTGTATTCAGCAGTGAGTTTCTAACTTAGCATACTGGCACAAAGGGTGTCTTTTCCGACTGTTCTTCACCAGGTTTCTTTTCTGCCTTCCAGCAGATCTACAGCAGAGCGTTGGCTCTGTGCCAGTTGAAGTCAGTCAGACCCATGCGCTAGTAACTCTGCTCTTGTACAACTTTTAGCCCAACGGTGGCTCATGGTGCTTAGCTCGTACCAGCAATAATCACAGCTGTGGCAGGTCAGCAAAACAATTTCAGTATACATTTATGTAGGTTATGCTTTGCCAAGGGAACAGCAGGGCCGTATCTCGGCTTGCATTGGTGGGGACTATCACAGAATCACAGGATAGTTTGGGTGGGAAGGGGCCTTTAAAGGCCATCTAGTCCAAGCCCCCTGCAGTGAGCAGGGACACCTTCAACTCAACCAGGTTGCTCAGAGCCCCGTCCAAGCTGACCTGGGGTGTTTCCAGCGATGGGCCATCGACCACCTCTCTGGGCAACCTGGGCCAGGGTCTCACCACCCTCATTGTGAAAAATGCCTTCCTTATACCTAGTCCAAATCTACTACGGCAGTATGTGAGCTCAGGTACATGGCAGAGCAGCTATACTTCACCGAGTGGTGGCTGCAATGAGCTGAGGAGCGGTGCCAGCTCAGTCTGGTTGTTTGATAGCAACGCTGGCTGCCATTGCAGGATTTGGGTTGGTGCTGGAAGGTGCATTTCCTCCTGCAAAGCCCTGCTGCTGGAAAGACAGGAGGATGGAAAGGGATGCGATTGCCAAGGGAACTGTTAATGAGTTCCCCAGCCTTTCTACACCTTTCAGGTCCAGTCCACATGCAATGTGGGTCCTTCTCCATAAAGTAACTGCTCTTGCACTAATGGGATGTGAATTGCTTGTGGTCTTGATCCAGTTCACATTGTGGACTGGTATCAGCATCGCAAAAATCCCTTCTCTCGTACACAGTAGTATCATAAATACCACAGTAAATCAATGTGGGGATTCTTGAACCCTAGAGATAGCTCTGTTCTCTGTGATGATCAAAGCATGTTGATGTCTGCAAAGCAGTGTGGCCTCAACCTTGCACTGGGTCTCTGCAGAGAAATACGGAGCTCCTGTCCAGAGGGAGCATCCCTGGCTTCCCTTTTCGAAGCCTTGCATTCATTTCCAATGCAAAGATTACACCTGACAAATAATTATCATTAGGATTTAACTCATAATTCTTCCTAGCACCTTGTCTTTTAGTAAAGTCTCAAAAATCTAATTTACATCCTTACACATCCAAGCAACAGATCTCTAGTTAGACTAAACCAGGGTATTTTATATTACTGATTTACTATATGTAACTTCTAAGCAACAACATGTACATTACTTGATTTAGTTTTTCCTCTCTGCTGATCCGAGTCTATCTATCTTCAAGGCATTGAAAACCGTTACAAAATTCAGATGAAGAATGAAGAGCTCACCCACTAGGCCCAAAGCCACATGGAGGATGCCTTTCTTACCTTGCTGGCTTCCAAGTCTGGAGCTCCCGGTGCACGAGCGTAGCTTGGTGCTTGAGGTTCAGAGCGTTTCGTGGCTAAGCGGTGTCATTCAGCAAAGCCTGCAGCCGAACCGTGAAAGTTTTTCATAGACTTCAACACAATTCAACATTCACCCTGCATTGATGAATGAAGTAAATGTTCAGCTAATTATTTCATGCAGCTTCTAGTCCTAATATTAAACCATTGCTTCATTCTCTATTCCTGTGTCCTTACCAAGTAGTAACATATTATTTATGGGATAACCTCATTTTCCTTCCCTTCTTCCGGTGCCTTTCAAGAAAGTGCCGTCTAAGGCAGACCTGGAGTTGGCAGAAAAAACCAGGCACAACCAACGAGCAAGACCTAGCTAGAGCAATCACTGGTTTTAGGCTCACTCCTCATCCCAAGTGGCTCTGGCAGTTTCCTTTTATTCTTTAACATTGTTCGTATTATTTACACAGCTGTTCCACTAACTTTTTCTTGGTTTATATTTATTTATTTCTTCCTAGTATTTTTTTTTAAATATTAACTTTCTCCCTTTAGATTTTAGAACAGCATCAGTTTATGTTTACTGCCTCAAAAAATGATTTGCTTGTAATTAAAAACACAAATCTAACAAACAGTGCCTAAACGTAAGTGACCTGTGCTTATGAGGGGGAGGTTTTGAAAGCTGAACCACATCATTACAAGATCCATAATCAGTTTTTAGAGGTTTTCTATTATTATTATTTCAAAGTCCAGGTGTCTAAAACTGTATCATTTTTCTCACTTGCTTTTGCTAGTTGGTTTTAAAAAAAAGAAGTATTAATGCAGCTGTACACATTATAGCTGTGCGTGCGGCTGCCCGCTGGATTTACACGCGCAATAACCCCGATAGCATACAACCTCAGAGACTCGCACATGCAACAAGCCTGTTAGCTGTAAAATTGTTGGCATGGATGCTCCGTTTCCATATGCAGTCACACTGACTATGCATATACATTAGGTACAGAAGCACACACACATTTTTGAAACTGGAGGCCTCAGTGTGAACCTAAAGAAGAAAAGACAAATGCTTCAAAGGAGGCCTTTAGGTCAAATCCAGTTAGCAAGTATAAATCTGCTGGATTGTACTCATGCGCTTTATACCGATGCAACTCATTTTCTTCAGCTAAATGTGGGAAAACACCATGGATTTATAGTTGTCTTGTTTTTGCCTTTATAACTTTTGTACGTTTATGATCTTCTTTAATTTTCCCTTTCTGATTCTAATAGATGAAAACCAGCTCAAAGTAACTTTTGTCCAAAACTTCTAGGCACCTTAAGTTAACAGGAAAAAAAAAAAAGAGTTCTGAGTGCTAACATGTTTGAAAATCCGGCAACCGAAGACTGTAAACATAGACTTAGGTGTCTGAATTTAGGCACCTATTTTTTAAAACCTTGGCTTAGAAAATAAAGTATCTGAATGTATACAGATAATATAAATCACCAGTCACTTTTATTACATGTATGTTTATATAAAGACCCTAGAACACGTTTTTAAAATGTAAACGTTCCTTAGTATGTTTAACTATGTGTCTAAAGAAGATGTAGGACAGAAAGAAAACAAAAGTTTGACAAATGTTTCTGATCAATCCTGAAGAAATCAATAGGAATTCACTCACAGCATGATTTCATTTAACTTTCCATGCTAGGAATAGTAACCTGGCTTTCTGCTAAAGCTAAAGCATTCATGCTTCTTAGTGATTTAATTCTCATGTCAACATATATCAGGCAGGCAGAGAACGGGTTGGAGATTGGGAGAGGAGGGGAAGGAGGAGCCGATGGAAACACGTGGAAATTGTGTGTTTGGGTGACTTTGTTTCACCAAAACTGGTTCCTAATAGAAAATTGGGTTTTCATTCAGGTGCACATTTGTCTTCCCCTTCGAGGGAGCAGAAAGTGTCTGTTTATTGCTTATTTGAAAAATATCTAGCACTTGAAATCTGGAACAGCTTGGTAAAGAGAGAAAAGCCAGTGAATCACCACCACTGCGTTGGCACCGTGGTGGGAGCCACAGCCCTGGATGCCTCCCGCCCCTTCAGCCGCGCGCCCCGCAGCCCCGGAAATTCGGTATCTGCAGCTTGCACACTCTTAATGTGCTACTGTAAAATACAAAGTGGGGAGACGAGCCCAGAGAACAAGAGGCTCGAGGCACGCAATCCATAGCTCTCGTGAATGTTTGATTTTTTTTTTGGCCAAAAAGGGAAGTATTTTGGCTCATAACTCAAATATCTCAACAGAGAGTTTTGTTTTGGAAATGTCATCAGTTTTTTCTTATTTTTTTCAAAAAGTCAAAGACTTCAGCGGAGAAACCCACCGTTTCCCACCTCTGAAGCAAGGTAAAACTCTTAGCAGCGCAAGATCCCGTGTTGAACTTACTTTTGCTCCCTTAGCAGACCGGAACCTTACATGGTATATGGAAGCCAATGGGGCATTCAAACCCAGAGAACATCTGGTTTACAATATTTTCTTCTTGTTTGTTCGTGTTTGTGCTCCTGGAAGCGTGTCCATTTGGGTCCATAAGTGTGTGCGCGTGTGCATGTATGTCTGTTCTTATTTATTCTAAATATAAACTGTTTTCTGAAAGAACATTATTCATACTTAGATGAAAGCGCAATCCTTCTTAGAAGTTTGGCTCAAAACCTGAGCTTGACGCAGAGTGCCATATTGGACTAAACCAAAGTGTGGAAACAATGTTCTCCAAATACTGACGGAGTCCAAGCTTGGATTGGTCCATTGCAAGGAAAGTTACGGATAATAAAAAAGATCCCAGCTTTGCTGCTTCATTGAATCCCTAGTTATATATAAAGCAGATGTCCTTTTCGCAATATGCTGCGTGTAGGCTAAGAAACTGTATCAGCTAGTGACATCTGAGAGTGACATTGCTTTGAAATACACCTTTTTATCTCGTGTACACACAATCTTATGTGCACACACACACACAGAGTCTGTACGGCTTAAACAGAACGATTTATTATTAATTTTTCCATCAGCGTCCAGATTTGACTGACCATGGTATTCATACAGAACAGATGAAAAATGTTTTACGTTTAGGCTAAACTGAAGAGTGAGTCTGCGAAAGGAAACACCATAAAATCCAGTTTCAGTCCAACAAGCTGAAGAAGCTCTATTATTATGATTTTTTTTTTTAAATTTTTTTTGCGGGCAAGGTATGAAGCAAAATAGCTGTGTCTGTTTAGCTGTCTGAACAATAGAAAAGTTTATGCAGCTCTTGAGCTGAAATGTTTTTGACAGTTTTCAATTTTCGCTCTTTTGATTTGGTAAGAAATCTGCAAAAATATGATTTTGAAAATCACCAGTTTCATGCTTTATTCCTTTCTCAAAATTAGACTGTATTGTCCAACTCCTCTTCACTCACTGTGTCTGAGGGAATCCTAGAGAATAGCTGGCAGAATCAGTGCTGGGCTGTTGCTTAGGAACTGCCTGGGTTTCTATATTATTGCCTGATGTAATAGTTATATTGCCCGTTTGCATCTGTTAACAAGCAATACAACAGAATCCACAGGTACCAATAAAGAAATAAACCTGGTATTCATTATTTTTTGCTTGAAAATTCATCAGTGCTTTTTCTGGCTTGGCAACAGGGAGGAAAATAATTTTGCTCAGGTGCTAATTAATAAAATAGGAGATGTACTGACTCTGCACATATCTATTTTATTTAGATTTATTTATTTTGCCCCCGGGGAAAATATGTTGTAAAAAATGTAGTGGATTAGTATAATTACAATTTTGCCATGCCATAGAAAGGTACGAGGTATGAGCTATGGTTTGCTGGGTTTTTTGCGGTAAGCTATAGTGTGGTCATATGACCTTTCTTTTAATGTATTTTAAATAGAAGTAGTATGGGTTCATTTATAAAAGCAGTAGGACAGGATATTTCTTTCGAGCACTATTAGTAGACTCTCAGCAAACCCCAAGCTACAACTGAACCAGCTTACCTTAGTGGTATCGGTATTGCCAAATCCAAGGGTGTAAAAAGGAGCAGATGGGACGATGAGAGCGTGAGACAGACTCTGCGACCACGTACATAAAAACTATATATTTTTATATACAGATCAAGATTTAAAAAAAAAAAAATATCAACCAAAAATAAACTTTTAGGGTTCACTTATTAAAGTTTCTCTTGTAAGAACAAGGGCTACATTTTTTTCTGGTGACAGCCAAGATACAAACTCACATAATTTCCAACGCTGGGGCTGCGCGGAAAGCACCGGCTCTCCTGAGACTTTAAAACTAAAGGGAAATGGCAACGGTCTTCCTAAACCCCAGCAGCTCGTCCCTCACCCGACCGTGACCCAAAGCCCAGCGCAGCCACTGGGTAGGCTCCTGTTCACCACCCAGACTTCAGTCCTACGGCCCCACCAGGGCAAGAGGTGCGCTTGGGTGGGCAAGAGGTGCGCTTGGGTGGGGCACACTGTCACTACCGGCCACGCTCACTCGCCACGTGGGAAGCACATGCTGCCGTGAACGTGGCTCCTTTGACGGCTCCTGACTGAAGTGCTTTTACAAGCCCACCCCCAACAAGAGGCTTCCTGCATTTAGAGGAGACATAATAAAAATGGTTGCAGCCCAACCCCTAGTTATTAAGCACGGGAAAAGCACAGGAGGAGTTGCAGGGAAGAGAAGACTGTGACAGCTACTTTTCATAAGTAAATCTTACTCATGGGAGTACAGCTACCGCTTAGATGAATTACGTTTTGCTCTATCTGGGGGCCTAGATTTGTACGGGAAAACAGTTTAAACTTCTGATTTGCCACTTGGCTCCTTCTCCGCAGGCAGAGGCATTGTGTGTTGGAGTACTGCGAAAGCTGAGGCTGTTCACGGAAAACAAACGGGGGGGTGTATGCTCATCGCAAGGCACGGGGATTTGTCAACGCAACTCACATTAGTGTTAATGGGAGTTGCACGCGTAAATCCCTGCCCTTCAACGTGATAATACCTAATATACCCCTTAATTTTTAATTCACTGGGGTCTCAATTTTAAAGCATTTTCCTATAGTTTGTCCTAATTGTAATCGTTTTTAATGACAGCTTAAAAATTTCACATGGCTGTCTTATCACATACGGTACTTAATTTCTCAAGTGAACAGTTTCAATGGGGTGTATTCTGGGAATTTTGAGAACTAAAACACCGAGGAAAAAAAATACTTCGTATAATCAAATGAGATGTTATTATTCCACTATGTTTTATATACACTGGAACAGAGTTTCTCACAGGAATGGTGGCCATTTTGAAAAGTACTTAGGACTAAGATTTTTTTTTGTTTTGGAAAGTTATTGGTTTAATCTCAATCTTATGGACCAGGACTTTTGGTCTAACTCTCTAATGCAATTTAGTAGGCAATAATTAGCTAATGCAGGCTTTGGGGAGGTTTCAGACTATGAAACGTTTTTCCTTTTCTTTATGACCTGGTAAACTCCAAATCTACAGCTACAACATCATGATTTGGACACTCAAAGCAAGCACTTGCATGTTGAATTGGAACGACAAATGACCAAGTTCAGAGGACAGCCACACCCCCCATATCAAATACTTGTCCTTGCCTTCAATACCTCATTTGGACAGGTAAAACAGTTGTTACTGGAGTAAGTGGTCCTGCATCGCGCATCTTAACAGAGGGAAGTCGTGGGCATGTGCCATGGTGCCAACATGTAGGAACACCCCAAGGATCTGCCTAACCTTTTCATGCGTCCTACAAAGCATCCCACATTGGCCCTTGGGAGCTCAGCCACTGACTGTGATGGACACAGAAGTAGACCAGCAACTGCTACAAGTCCCACATTGAAGCATTTCCCTGCTCTGCAGCCAGAGCTTTAAATTCTCTTATTTCAGTTTCTTGAACTAATGGTTTTCTATTTTGCCTTTAGGTTGACTAAACTGAGTCCTGTATTATTTTTTGTTCTTTGCTTTCAGAGGGAGTAATATATCTTTTACTACTTGCAGGTATAGAAAGGGCCACTGCCAGCAAACAGATGATGAAATATCAGGCAAAGATTTCAAAACCAATCTAAGTGACTTAAGAACATAAGTACCATTTTCAAGAGTGATGGAGGGGCTTAGATGCTGACAAATACCATTTTAGTAATATATTTTAAAAAGTAATTACTTACCTAAGGATAGCATGTATGACTTAAAAAAAAATTCTCAACAATTAGCATTATTAATTAATAATATTTTAAATGTTTGATTTCAACTGTGTTCAAGAAGTCATTTGTTTAGTCATGGGAGAAAATACTCCTCCATGCCCCGAGGTAACTACACGTCTTTGGACATCTTCATTCTGAACAGTCTAGGAGTGTAACAGAAAGTAAATAGGACTTGGACTTCAGTCATGAGTGTGTTCTTGAAAATTTTGTCTGAAATCAAACTTTGCGCTATAGCTAAACTTTGCATATATCTACCTAGTTTTCCATTAATGGGCAAGAAAGAAAGCGGACTGTGTCCTAAACCACACAAAAATGTTAGACTACACTGGTATGTATATGTCCGTGTTTTATATCTCCTTTAATTACTGAACAACCATGACTATAGAGGGAAAATAACTTGCCAAATTAGTAGCCCTCAAACTGTCACTTTTTATAAAGAGTAAATGATAAAAAGAAATATAGCACTCATTTGTTAGTCATTTTTATGGGTAGCTTTAAACTGTTTTGTATGTAGACTCCAGTTGTTGGTATTGTTTCCACAACAAGAAAAATAATTTGGCTGCTGCTGCAGCATTTTAAGCTTTCACTGTTACTATAAAAACAATCCCCAGGAGATTTTTTTAGTCTCCTTGTATTGCTGGTTTGCAAGGACTTAGGAAGTAAAAGTTTAAAACTGCCTGGTAACAGACAAATCACTTTTAAAAGCCAGCATTGTACTGGCCTGGGAGCCCTACAGGAAAAGCTACTTTAAAAAAAAAAAAAAAAAAAAAGAAAATGCAGCAGTACAAAAGCTAAGCAAGCCTAATTATTTTTTAAACAAATATATGGAGGTCATCTAAAACTGTGAATGCATGAGAGGGCTTTTCCTACATGTGAATTGTCAGATCCATGTTGGAATAGGCATCCAGGCAGAGATCGGCTTTGTAACGCTGCTCCCAGTAGAAAGGCATTTCAGTGTTTGAATAATGTGCTTTAAAACAACAACGTACTTTTTCTGAACGCATTAAGGCTGAAGTTTTCAAACTGGGGTACTTAGAGTCAGACCTGTCTTGTGACAGGACAGGGCTCCCTGCGGTCAAGAGTTTTGGTGTAGCCTGGGGCATTTTGGGTAGGTGTCTTAAATTACTCGCTTTCAGCAACTGCAGCTAAAATTTTGTGCTTTTGTAATTTTGGTGGAGAGGTATATCTATAATGAAAGTGTTGCCTGAGGTCTTTGAAATATTTGAAGAGAACAGAGAAGGATTTTCAGTGAAGTACAAGAAAGAGAGGAGCGAAAGTCCCACTGGAATTTAAAGGGATTTGGGTGTTCAGCTCCTGCAAACTCCCCCAAAAATCCCAGTCCTCCTTCATAAATGACGGGCTGAATCTCGACAGATTTGGTGGTTCAGTTTGGCTGGTTGTCTGCATCCGCTCAGGCTGGAAACTGGCCCGAGAATTTCGTTAGACCATGAGAAGTTTCCAGGGGAGCTTTCAGCTCTTGGTTCCCAGGTATCTGAGGCTTTGCCACTTCCACTTCCCCCAGCCAGAAAGCGCAGAGACGTGCAACCGTTTGCGAAAAATGTTGGCCAAACCATTTCTGAATCAAAGGAATATTCATGTATTGGATCAAAGACTAGGGGAAAGATTTGACTAGCTCCTGCTTTCCCTGTCCTGCGCTGCCAACGTCTGGTCCTAAGTTAGACCCATTGGCCAACGCAGAACATCTTATTGAGGTTATTTTTTAGTACAAGTAAAATAAATAATACCAGTTTTTGATCCTTAGGAGGAACCATGCAAAACCGTTCTTTAGCACATTTTGTTTTTAAGACTCAACGTCTCCATTTTCAAATCAGTGTGTCTAGAGCAAGGCACCGAAATATATCTTGACGCATGCAGCCAAGCAAGTCTCTTTCTATGGAAAACTGTTGAGCACCTGCTCCTCCTGACACCCATCTCACTGCAAACTAAGTCACTTTTGTATGGGCCAAGCACCTCCATCTGGCCTCAAAGAACTTTCCAGGACCCGAGAGCAAGCTGAGGAAGGTGCAGCCCTAGACATCGGCGTTGATGCGTTTACGCTGGGGTGGCCCTCGGAGCTCTAGCCGTGTCCCAGGCACGCAGCTCGTGCAGAACAAAAAGACGGTCGCTGTGTCAGAGGGCTCACGCTGAATGTGCCAGACTCCATGTTACACTCTCAAAAGGCTAAAACAACGCTCCGGTAATTAGCACGTGTAAAGCCCTCAGCTATTTATGTCCTAGGAAATAGCTTGGATTTTATTATTTTTGGGTTAAGCCGTTCCAAGCAGCAAAGCAGCAGTTATTTGTCTGCCATCTATTGATGTGCTGTCTTGATCTTTAATCGAGGCCGAGGGGGATACATTTCCACCTTTAATCCTTCAAACTTTCTAATGCTTTCATGTACAAATGTATACAGTAACTTGGCGTTAGCATTCCACAAATATGCAAATTGTCTGTCAGATTGGACAGGCTGCATGCATTTGAAGTTGTGTTGACAGCCTACAGAAAAAAGACATTCTCAGCTCAAACATGAACAAGATGTTTATATCCTTTTTCCCTAAAAACATACATTTTATGTTTTAAGCAGAGACAGGAGCAAACTGCAAAATTTGGATCAAGACATCTTTTGCACCCATAAAATTTGGGGATGTCTGCATCAGGGATTTTGATTCAGCTGGCTCTTGGAAGGGGGAAATTCAGCTCAGATCTGGCTTATGTTCCAGCCTTTACAAAATACAGAGGGAATTTGCACATGAGCCTCTGTTTCCAAGTAGGTTAACGCATAAAAGAAGTCGCTCAGAAGGTGTCATTATACTCTAGATGCAGTGAGCTTTGCAGTTGGTGGCAACAGCAGTTACCTGACAAAGTACCATCTTGCCAGTCAACAGAAAAGGAAGCTGTAGAGCCCAGCATCCTTCCTGGCCCGCAGAAAGGAACCAGAAACAGCAGTGGTGAGATCTAGCGGACGCTGGTTACGCAAGGCGCACTGATAGGCACGGATGCAAACGGCCAGGGTGTAGACTAATCTAGGCGTCTACCTCCGTAATTCAGACCCTCAGAAGCTCTCACCTGGGAGCTGCAGAGTCCTGCAGAGCCTCCAATGGTATCAACATATGCAGGTGTTGGTATGAATCCAGATGGACTTGTATTCTGTTTTTAGGCACATGCCTCATATCATGCAGGCTCATAAAAGCAAAGAGTGTGTCTCTGAAATAATTGTTTTTGGTACACAGGCTACTTCTGCAGCTCATAAAAAAATTATTTTCAGTGGTAAAGATCCATTGAAAGCAAGCAGGAAGTAACCCACCGAGCGTCAAGGCCCTGTGGAGCTAAAGAACCTGTGAAGTAATGAGTCTCTTTAGAGCACAAGTTGAAATTCTGTCAATTAAAAATCTTTGCTGCAGCAAACCAGAGATGATTTGAAGGCATGTAAAGTTGAAAGAGGGAAAATTAAGAACTTAAATACATTTTATGAAAAACACTAGAGTATTCCTTTCTTCACTGTCAGAAGACTGAAGAGAAAATATTAGACTTGGGATCCTCCAGCATTCACTAGCTAATTTCCCGTGGCTGTGTAAGTTGGGCATGCCCATGACACCACAGGAGCTTGGGTACCAAGCACCTTGGCTCCTGCAGGAGCTGCCTGGGCACCCGCTCTTTCCCATGCAGTTCCCACAAACCCAGCCCTAGCAACCTCCTGACTCATTCTTATTTGCAAAAGCATGTGCTTTAGGTTTTCCGTGTGGCAGGGAATGCTATGGAGCCTTGCTATCTGTGGACTTGCTGGTTGCCATCTGGCACTTGTGCATTGACCAGTTTCTGGGTCATATGCCAGAGCTGTCTGCTGAGGCACTGAACTCTGGCCAAAGACCCTCACTTCACATTCCAGCTTGGTGAATGCTGGATAACTGTTAACTTAATCAGGCAGGCAAAATTACTAACATAAGGCCATCGAGCACAGAAACAAGGTCACTTCCTATCTCTCTGGAGAGCCTTGTAAGGCTGGAGCTGCTCAGTGTGCTCCAGAGCAGCAGGGGAGCTTGCGAAGCGCGTGTTGGTATTGTGGAATTCAATCTTAAATTATACTAGCCCATATTTAAACGGCCATTTCAGAGGCTTAACTCTCTTGTATGGGTACGGATTGTTTGCCAACGGCAACAGTGCTGAAAAGATCGGCAGCGTCAGATGGAATACCTTCAAAGAATGTTCTTTGATAGCTTCCCAAAAGTAAAGAAAGGACAACTGGTGCCAGAAGAATGGCTCAGAAAAGGAATGAGAAACAATAAATGTATCGGGAGCCTAGTCTGACAAACAGGAATATAAATGCTTGCAGGATAGGGCCTCAGAGCTGCTACAATGCCAATGATTCGTGTGGTCTTCAAGAGAGTTGACAGCAGGAACTATGCCTTTGCTTACTTCGTAAGAGCAGATAACTCAGCAAGAGCGGAAAAATCATTTGACAGAGGCCAGATTCAGAAGGCATCTGAAATGTCTTTCTTTAAAGATGATCATGTTAGGAATCAAAAGGGGTCTAATGTTAGAGACTTGCCTTTCAAATGCAACAAATGATTATACCTGTCAAGATTTATGGACAGATTTATTTATGTTGACAGAAGGACCACTAATAGTTTGACAAATGAGAAGTCTTGACAGATACAACAGATATGTTCAAGTATATTTCCTCCTGTTTGAAATAGGAAATGAGTGCGTTATGACAAGCCTGTAATGTATATTGATACGACTATTCCTAGGCTCCATCTACAGAAGTAGATGCATTTGATGGTGCTGGATACTGAACTGGAAAGCCAGTTCTAATTCTAATCATCAACAGCAACCCCCTCTATCCTCCTCCATCAAGAAAGTATTTAAAATGGCTAATTTAGAGAAAACAGGAAGGAAAGCATTTCCAGCTGGTGCTCCTGGATGGAAAACTTACCTTCTAAAGTAAGGCAAGAATATGGAGGAAAGAAATAAGAGCATCTCAATAAGCTTTGTATTTAAAATGATTACTAGGCAAGGACTTTTCATGTAAATTCACAGCAAACCTAATACTTTTCCCCAGCACAGACTGCCAGGCCTCATTGTACCATAGAGACTTCTGGTCAGCTCCGGCCAAGAAGGCAGATCTATCCCCAGGACTGCTGCAATCTTACAGCAGGGAACAATTCTACGCTAAAACCCCATTCAGAAAAGGTATAGAAAAGCTATCACTATGCATTAGTGCCTGATCAAAGGCTGGTCCAACCAACGGAAAGACACCAGCAGCTTCAACGGACTTTGCCTCAGGCTCTCAGATCTTTTAGGAGTTTTCTCTAGGACCGTGCAACCATTACATCTCCAGCTGTGAAAGATAGAACAATCCGTTAAGTGTTGCTCTACCATGCAGCAGCCTTTAAATGCTACTTTCATTTAACAGACAGTGAGTGAATCCTCATTTAAGTACAAAATTTCCAACCTTCTCACCGCATGGCTGGCTCTGGCCAAGCCAAGCGAGGAGAGACTGGAAGGAGAATCCCACTCTGTTTTCTAAGGGCTGTTGTCCTCACCAAACAGGAGCGTGGCAAATGTTGATGAAACACTTGGTACAAGAGCAGTGTCTGTCACGTGCAGTTGGTTTGGGTGCCAGACCCACATTTTCAAACAACAATGGGACGAATTACCATGTTCCCTAAGGCTTTGCCATAAACACAAACAAGCAATTAAACAAACACATGCTCTTGTCACTCAGCAATTAAACCGTTTCCTGATGCCTTAATAAAAGCTGATCAAGTTTCCACATATTAATGTGACTTTGCACACTCAATCGGTTTATTGCATTAAGAGCCCATTCTGCGTCTTTGGCCGATTAAAGTCAATCTGGCTACCCTCCCTGGAGATCCCCTCAGGAAGGGGTAGGTAGCAGGCATTTTCAAACCAGGAGTGTGTCTGACATCAAAATGCATTTAACTAGAGCACAACGGGTAATGTTGTTCATGCAAAAACATTTTGGTGTTTCAAAAAACCATTAGAGGGCATCAAGGGAGAACTGGAGTTTTGAAAAAGAATGAACCTTGACAGGCTAAACTAACTATTGCTCTTTCACCAGCACCCTCACTTGCCTGGAAAACTCCAGAAGGTCTATTAATTATTTTGGATTTGTTCGTAGAAGTCGTCTGAGCTGGCAATTGCCAATTGCCTCGGTCTGTGACATTCCAGGGACTGACGGTGCCATCTCCTTCATATAAATGTGTTAAATTACTAATACACTGCAGTGTCTCAGCTTAAAACCCACTCTTGTTCTCCTTTATCAATTTTGCATCTGGTTTTCTCTGAGGTTGAAAAACAAAGCACACCCCAAACACTTACCTCCTTGCCAGTCATTTTGTGCATGCTTTTCTTTGTTAAAAAAAAAAAAAAAAGCCTGCTCTGTAATTACCAGACACAGCCGTGGGAGTGGTTAATCTTTTAAAGCAACATTATGAATTATAATACCAAGTGTATACTTCACTGTGGTAATCCTGCAGTAATGCAAGCAATATTAGCATGTTCTGGGAGGCAGAGTACTGCCAGGGGACCGGGGATGCTTGCAGGAGAAGAAAGGGGGAAGATTTCACAGTAATGAAAACGATGTTGTGTTTAGTCCCACATGCTAAAAACAAACTAAATATTTATGATAAAGGAAAAGAATAAGGAGGATTATGGTGTCATTCACTGTAGAATAAAATATTACTTAATCTAAACATTTACATAAATAACAGAGGGATAATGCATGCTGAATTTAGATGGCTCAAAGAGGGGAGGAAATCAACCGTAACAACAGTGTAAGCGTCGCTGTGTGCAGTGGTGGGTGCTCTTGGGGCTGGACACTTCTTCTCTCTGTGCAACAGAGCCCATCACAGCGGGACCCCCGACGACAGTTGGCACTGACAGACCTCAGATAAATGGAGCTACAAAGAAGGGAAATACGTTCATGCTCTTTGGTAGAAAAGCATCCAAATCCATCCAAGACAACGGTTTTCTGGTGTAGACCTCTACCACTTGAAGTGAAAAAAACAAAGAACGACATTACCTGGTAGTATCGGCAGGATCTTAGGGACTGTCCCAAAAGGAGATGGAGGCAGCTGAGGTGGGGTGTAGGCACCGGAATTTCGCTCAGGTTCCCAGGTCCATTGCTGCCAAGCTCAGGTGGCAGCTGATCTGTGTGCTGTGCCTCATTTTGTTGACCTTCTGGCTCCCTGGGGCCTCAAGCTTGGCTCTGGCCAGGCCCAGAAACGTCGCTTGGACAGACCTGTCAGGCTCAGCACCTGCCTCCACCTGCGCTACCTGATGGGCAGAGACAGGACACCATGCCACCAGTCCCCGAGCTTCAGGCTCTCCTCAGGGCACAAAACCTGGGTTCACATCCCGCCTGTATGGAAAGAGCTGTTAAAGCCTTTTTTCCCCGATGCTAGCTTCGTTTAGCCATTCTTGCTCTCCAGCCCAACGAGCCTTGCAGGACACCTGCAGCAGTCCGAGCCCCACCGAAGCCCTCAGCTTTGTTTTGGGGCAGATGTCTGCAGGCAGATAACTCACTGCAGGATCCTGCCCAAACTATTCTGGAGGCAGAGGTGACACGATTCAACCACATCTTTCGGCAGCCGAATCACAGCTCTGTTTAAAATCTTCTTCATTCAAGGCCAAAGTAGAGTTCATTAATTAGTTATATTAAAATTCCAGTTGGAAAACCTTATTCTTTTTGCACTTGGTTTCTACTTTGAAATAGAAAAGAATGTATACAAGGGAGTAAAATAAATATAATTTCAGTTATTAGGTAACATTTGAGGCAGTTTTATTTCAGCACCCTAAATAACATAATCGAGAGTAAAGGTACTCCTGTAGAATTTGAACCCTCCTAGAGAACCCCATAACAAAGCTATCATTCTCCAATAATATTTTTGAAACAATTCAACAAATTTATGAAAATAACTTTATACATAGCATAAATGTTTCCTAAAGAACAGTCTACGAAAGTGACACTGTAGAAGTAGCATTGTAATGTACTACCTACATCTGAATATTTTTCAGCAAACTGATTAATTTAGAACCATAGTGGCACTTTTGGGTTGAAGAATGCCAGCATAAGGGAGGACACTGAGTCACTCCGGTGTTCCCCAGACCTAGAACAAAGTTGTAGGTCTTTGTTCCCTAGAACAAAGTCCATGACCGAGGATATTTTGCAAACAGACCCAAACTGGAATTCAAGCTAGTGTGAGGCTGTGCATTTAACCACGGGTGGTAAACTACCGTGCAACGGTTTGAGGGAGAATTGATTTTTCTCTGGTTGAAATGTGCGAAGATCCCATGGTTTATCGGAAGAAGTAAACCTAAAGATAACAGTTTGGTAACCCAGGGTGATGTTTACAACTGTACTGAATGTGACAGCTTTCAAAGTATTATGTATATTTCGAAGGCTGTACATGTACAGCTCTGACAGCATGTCACTTATAATTCTTGTAAAAAATGGATGTAATTTATTATGGTTCAAATATAGAATAAACTATATAAATGCTTCACCATAAAATACTAATTTCCTCATTGCTGAGGGGCTCATCTGCATTCTAAACAACGGTAAAGATGTTTTAATTGAATAGGTTTTTCTTCCATTTTC
>NW_010553267.1:111957-114457 GCF_000687285.1 Phaethon lepturus | reverse complement strand
CCGAGTTCCTGCGATCTCTAAGGCTACACACCGAAGGCTGGTGCTAACAGAGCTTTGTCCTGGGCTGGCTACATGGGTTTGAAAATGAATATTGGTTCCTTTGGCACAAGTGAGAGTGAGGACACTGTTTTTCTTATTTAATGGGGTTTTATTGCTTATTTCAGAAATCTGCAAAAACATACTGCCCTGCTATAAATTTGTGTATGTGGCTGGAATTGTATTAGCATTCCTAAAGACACTGATTTAGTTTTTATTCTAGACTGATAAATTAATCCCCAAACTGTGCCAGGACCCACTTTCACAGAGCTGCCTATACTGGGTGTATTGTCTTCCTGACATCCATTTCACAGCCAGCTGCTCTGTAATTTGCTCTCTTTCCCACATCTCTACAGTGCCCTAAAATGACCACTTGGCATCATGGATTTTAGTCTTTCCATATCATCCTTCACTTCTCTTCTGCCACTTTCGTCCTCAGGTTATTCCCATCTTCTTTCCCCGCCTCTGTTGCTGCACTCTCCCTCTTTCAAGCTGGGGATTCAATATCTCAGTTGAAGATTTTCCTCTTTCCGGTTCTTTTTTTCCCCCTGCAGCTCACTCATCCTTTCCCCTTTTTAAGTGATTTCATTCTCTCACTTCAGTTGATCTACCCGCTTTCTGACAATAATTTAAGGGCATCTCTTCATTCCAGTTCTTTCTCCTGAATTCTGGTCTTGCAGTGTACTGGCAGTCTCAGCTTTCACACCCGATGGTACATCAGCATCAAACTCCACAGGGCTGAAGCCAAACACTTTCCTCCCAAACCTTTTCAATGAGCTCTAGAGTGAGAATACAAATGAAACTCCCTCTGAACCAGGTCTCCACTTCACCCATTTTCCTATTGGCAAATGCCCAAATTTTTAAACCCTACTCAAAAATATTGTCAAATGTTTCATACGCAGGGGCCCACAAATCCCCAAACAAAACAAAAAAATAGCCTTCCCTCATGAGATCCAAATAAAGATGCAAGGGGCAAACACCACAAAACTGAGCGACGCAAAGATTTCCTAGCAAGACTTCAGGCAACTGAACGCTAGTTGTATTCAGCTGAAATGTCAGATCTGAAAACCATCTCAGCATGGTGCAAATGGCCTGGTTTTATTTTTTGATTCTTATTGCTTTCGTTTTGTTTATTCTTATGTAACCTGTCAGCAAAACTTACCCTGCTCCTGGACTGTTTGTGGTAGCCTGATATCGAGGAGGACAGCTTTGCTTCTGCTCCTGCCTGGTGCAGTTATCGTACCGACCTTCATTTGCCGGGCGGTAATCCTGTGCCTGTCTGGGTGAGTGGCACTAGTCACATTCAATAATACTTTGCTTTTGCATTTAGGCTTCTCTTCTGCACAACCTTGACGTACATGTTTACACGCTTCTGACCGGAGGGATTTAGGTGGGTGCCATTAGCTCCACGCCTGATGTCTTTGTGCAGGAGGTGGGAAGCGTTGCAGCCCCGGGGGGGGACGGTGTGGGAACGGTGGGGGCTGAAGGCTGCCAATCCTTGGAGAATGTTAGTCAAAAAGTTACATCAAATGCACGGCAGGTGGTTGGGACCATAATGGTAAAAAAAAAATCAGCTCAACCAGAGGCAAGTGAACTACACAGCTGCCACTTTGGCAATTGGGGGTCACCGCGGGGTGGTTAAGGGGTTGCTGAGTTAGGGACTGGCAGGGCTGCGGCCAGGAGATGGGGACAGGGCGGCTGTCCCGGCGCAACTGCGCTCCCAGGTGACTCAACGCCTCTACCTTTTCATCAGCTTATCTTTGGTTTTTGAGGTAAAAGGGCTGTGGAGGGGATGGATGGCCATAGATGCCATGGGCATTGACACGATTCAGCGCTGCGGTTGACCTCAGGGTGTGTTCCTCCTACAATAAAAACTGCCAACTTCTATCTGATGGAAGAAGGCAACAGGAGGGGTTCTGAGACTGCTTTCTGCAAAGAGAGATGACTGCCACTGCTCCGCCTTCCCTCCTGTAGCTTTCCTTCCTCCATTCCCAAGACTTATTTTTTTTTTAAAACAAGCTGTATACTTATATTTTTGTGCACAGAAGAAATAAGCCCTTCCCCACCCCTTCACACACATACACACTGTTTCCTCTAAAGGAAGAGGTGTCTCATTAGTTGGACATTATTTGATCTTACGTGGCTTTTACCTGTCTCTCCTCTTTGTTCCCACATTTCTTGACACAAAAATACTGGTTTTCACACGGGTTGTGCAGATCTATGGAATGCATGCACAGTGAGATTCGCCAAATCTGAAACTGCCTCCATGTGAAATAGAGGAAATTACTAAGAAACATGCCGTGGCCTTTTTTCTCTCCCTTTCCGTGCAGCTTTCTAATAAGGCAGATGAGAGAGAGATTTTGCTTATGGCGTTCACCGGTGGCACCATGCTCCTAGCCCTCTCCCGGCTCCCCCTCCCCACCCGGGCGCTGTAAGCGAGGGCACGCAAGTCGCACGTCAGGGG
>NW_010553267.1:98518-111946 GCF_000687285.1 Phaethon lepturus | reverse complement strand
AGGGACGCTCTTACCTAATACCACGCTTCCAGCTTGTTCCGTGCCTTCCCGTCTCAGGTGTCAGGTTCCTGCTAGAAGCATTTATAAACAAAGCTCAAGAAGACGCCTAACTTCGCCTCGAGTAGTGCATCATGAATATTATAGTCAGGAAATGAATGCCCCTCGGAGGAGCACAGATGCAGTCGGTGACCTACCCCATGGCACCGTGCCGCGCAGAGCAGGGCGAGCGGTAGCGATCAGCTGCTCTGTGTGCGCATACGCCACACTTTTCCTTCTCTTTATCAGCGCCTAATTAAATTCCAGTCAACCCGAACAAAAAGATCCATACTTGTTGCAGGCAGTAAATAAGGATGTGGTGGAAAATGAGTATGTATGAATTTTAGCCACAGGTTGAAGAATATACACCGAGTAGCTGAATTATCTGAAAACTCGTAAGAGCCATTTGATAGCAAATGTTTTTTTTTTAATAACAACACTTAAAATTACAGATCATAGCAGTGACATCAAGATGTCCTTTTCCAACCCAGAATCCACTCCAGCGGGTAGTACTGGATTATGTTAATATTGTTTTTCAAAAAAGGGTATAACTTTAAAAGTGTCCTTTGCTAGCCTGCAACTAGAAGTTCCCTGGAGGTATTTGCATATAGGAATTTAGCTGTGCTTGATCCGAAACAGCTCTGCTCTTGATTGGAAATGGAGGCAATAGTTTCCTAACTCTGATCATCAGAACAAACGACCGTACCCCTTGCAACCACCACTTCAGTACACCTGTCCCTGCATTATTGGGCTATCGACACAACACTTTTAATCACAATTTGATTATAACCAAGCACTTAAATATAGAACAGGAAAGAGTTTCATCACTGCCTGGTTTTTCTTGGTATTATTCTGCTCAGGTTGAATAACTTCTAGTTTGGTGGTCATAGTGCCTGGAGTTACAGATAAAAGGGTTTTCCAAGCACTCCATGAGATCTACCATTCTTTTAGAGATGATACCTTCCATACAGCAGCATGAGCCCATCTCACCTCCTTGCTGTCCCTAGGAGCCTGAATGGGCTTTGAGAGCGAGGGTATGGCGAGGGCAGTGAGCTCCCAGCACGAGGCGAGGGTGGAGGTGGCCACCCGCTGGGTAATGGCCTCGGTTGGGCAATTCCGGATGAGGCCCGGGGACCTCGGACACTTATCGCCACCACCAGAAGCACCCATAGAGAGCAATAAGTGTTATAGTGCAGCATAATCCACTCTTCAGCCTCGGTGAGGAGGGCAGGATCAGATTTCCACTCTCGGATAATAACCATTTCATGTAGGCAGTTACAAGACCTATTTATAGGGATTATTTTAGCTGCCATCTTTACTCTTAAGAGGAAAGGGCTGATGCTTTGGACAGGTGGCAATTTTATACTACTCACCTACCTCCGTATCTTTTTTATCCGGGTGTGCGGTATGTGGTTATGTTTCCATTTGGATGACTTTCATGTTCTTTGGACAGTGAATGTTTCACGAAAAATGATGAAAGAAGAGAAAAAGTTCGGGTAACCACTGAACTGAAGCCAGGTTGGGATCATCTGACTAATGACCCATCTAGGCCTTTTTTTGCCCACTCCCAGAAATTTGGGAGAGGTGTTTACGATTGGCTGTTTGTATAACCAAGCTACACAAACTAGTAAAAAAAGTCATGTGAGAGAAGGAACATTGACTGCTTTGACAACTGCTTTGCCATTGCTAAGGAAACTGCTCCCTTGGTAACCATGGTCAGTACATCTGTCTTATTTTATCTCCAGTTCTCACATAGACACCATCATGGAAAGAATATTAACACAACAAAAATCCCAAACATTTCAGAAAAGGAAAAACTAACAAAAGCACAGGGTTTCTATTCATTTCTTTTCTAAAAAGTTTAGAGAGGTTCTGCTTTGGTGTTGATTATGACTTTATGCCCGAGATGTGCCCTTTAGATATTAACTTATGCACAGTAACAATTTATTGTTTTGTTCTTGTACTTCTTTAAAATGTGATACTCATTTTCTGCTAGCTTTCCTAATTTACCTAATGCAATTGGACTTTAGAATAGGAAAGCCTGAAGGCTGAGAAAGCTTTTGCATCTGCCAAAATAGGAGTTTATGTTCTTTTGTTAAGGAAAAAACTCTCTTACTGACTTGAGCAGAGCAGTGCAAATAGAAGTCCTGATCTGAAGAACACCAAACTTTTGAGAGGTCTCTGAACTTTATGGGTCAGGACCATATGACATCTGCAAGAGCTTTCTTGACAGTCCCGTTTAAATCCACTATCAAGGAGAAAAACCAGACACCTGCACAGTGGAATCTGTGGAGAAATCTTGGATGCAGTTTTTGCCCCCTTTTAGTGGGAGATAAGGGTATTTGCCTGTATCTACCAAATGTGAAGTATTGATGGAAACACAGCCTTACACAAAAGAATAACAGTTATGCCCACAAAACCCCAAAATCACAGAATCACTAGGTTGGAAAGGACCTTCAAGATCATCAAGTCCAACCATTAATCCAGCACCACCATGTCCCCTAAATCATGTCCTGAAGCACCACATCCACACGTTTTTTGAACACTTCCAGAGATGACGACTCCACCACCTCCCTGGGCAGCCTGTTCCAACGCCTGACCACCCTCTCAGTGAAGAAATTTTTCCTAATATCCAATCTAAACCTCCCCTGGCGCAACTTGAGGCCATTTCCTCTTGTCCTATCACTAGTTACTTGGGAGAAGAGACCAACACCCTCATCGCCACAACCCCCTTTCAGGTAGTTGTAGATCTAATGAAGCAAAAGAAATATGTCTGGTACATAGGATGCAAACATTCCCTAAGGCTTTCTATCCATAACACCAGGCACAATGAACATCCTTTGGGTAAACCTTTGCCTCAACAATAAGATAATCTACTACCCTGAGATGTTAACAGCACCAGACATGGGCACGTTTCTCAGTAATTTTACAAGAGAAGCATTTTCCTGTTCTTGTAACAAGGGGAAAAAGCCCTGAATCATGGTGAAAGGAGATAAGACCTTATATAAAACAAACCTGAAAATATCTGTTCTCAAGGTGGGCCACAGCAACTGCACGATACAGGGACTTCATGTCATACCACCACAGAAAACCACATTCCTCCAAACATTACTGATCCGGTAACGCCAGGGCTGTGGTTTGTGGATTTACTGTGACGGCTCCCTAACAGCAGCCAGCAGCAGATGGGCAATCACAGTGGTACTCTGCCAGTGTCACGGTAACGGGAGAGGAAAAGGATGTCTCCAGAGTCCATCAGGGATCACAGGAATGCTCAGGATGTTCAGCAACTGACTCTGGTGGAAAACCTTAGACTGGCGTACTGATTTTCAGAACTGTGCAGAAGTAGCAAAATGTGACTTCTTATGGTGGTGTGAGCACGCTGGCACCCTGCTGGGAGCGTGCTGCACAATTTGTGGTGGAAATGAACTTGGAGTGAAAAGTTACTCATAGCTTTTTTTCTCTTGAGTTACCCTATAAAAGACAACATGCTATAGCAGTGACTCAGCTTCAGCTGACACAAGCTATCCTGCATCTATTCCTACAGCATGAATGTTGTACTTGCATCATCATCAAACCTTACTTTCACGTCAGCTATGTACACACGAAGCATCCCTCCTTCACACCTATTCTTTTAGGAAAGATAGATAATGCGATGAGAGCTATTTTCACTGGTAGCTGATTTCATTGCAAGAATTTTGAGACACTAGCAACATAAATACCCTTTTACTACTACGGCAGCCTGGCCTTTCATTTTTACGGGTAGTCTTTGCTGTTGCTTTATTTACCCAAGCCCATTTACTATAAACACCACAGCAATTAGCACTCATAAGATGTTGGGTTTAGCTTTATCCAGAAGCCAGAAACAGTTGCACCAATACCACTGGTGTAAGGGAGTTGCCACGATTAATTTCTTCTAATCCTTTCCCTCTCAGGTCTCCAGATCCAGCAGCACATCCATGCCATTAATACACCTTACCTGTATCACAAGCAGGTCAAATATACTGCTAAGAAGGAGGAGTGATAGAGTAGCACCTTGCTCCAGGTGCTCTGCACGACTCAGTAGGAGGCTGTGCTTCACTTACCCTGTAAGAGTAACAACAATCTCATCCCTCCCAGAAGAGGGTTGTGACAACATGGACTATCAAGCCCATGGATACTGTCAGGGAGCAGCAAGGGCTGGTTTCTCTCTGAGGGACAGGGAGCTAACAGGGACACCATGGCCAGTGGGGCAACTGCCACGGTGAGGAAGGGGCCCCTCACCAGCCACAGCCCCTTTTCACAGTACCTGAGCGAGTGGAGCAGGTAGACCTGTAGGTGATAGCCAGGTCCAACAAAGAGCCCAGCTCATAAGGCAATACCGCAGGGAGGTCAAGCTGGTAGGTCAGTCTGTGTGTCAGGATCAGTGGGTCCACAGTTCAGCTGAAGACCAGCATCCCCCAGCACAACTCCCAAAAAGGGAGTGAAGGCTCCCAGCTGAGCATAAATGGGCTCCTGGGCCCATGGGAGTGGGTGGAGGCACCAGGTGAGGCTTGTCAGGGACATTAAAGTTCATCAGTACTCTCAGGGCCCTGAAAAATACCACAATAGCAGGAGTCAGCTAAATAAAAGATATTTACCAAGCTACTCAAGCCTTGATGCTTTCCCCAGCTTAAATGCTAAGGAAGCTCTGCTGACAATTTTCTTTTCAACTATTACAAAAAGCAGGACTAAGGGGCTACTATGAGGAAGAGAAGTCTTCCTTTTAAAATAAAAACACCCAGAATTACAGGGGAAAATGTAAAAATAATTACAACTGACAGATATGAGGGTCTGTGTACATGAATATATTAAAGGTTTTGCAGAAGACCACACTTTGGGAAGCTTGCTCTAGTCAGTCTCCACAGCTCTGCATGCATATGAAGGGCTTTGAATTTGGATCCAGGCAGTGTAAAACAGACAAGTAAAACACTTAGTTTAGCAGCACATGCTCTAAGTGTCCTAAACTACCGCTACCACATGATGCTGAACCTTCTCACCAGTCACTTGCTATGGGATAACTCTAAGATTAGGCAGGCGAAGGCTGACATGTGAAATCTGTGCCACTTACTTAACCGCTCTGTCAAAATGAATTGGGCTGCTCTTGCTGCCTTAGCCTGGAGAAACAAGTGGCGGGGTCTTGGCTGGCATATGCCGACGGAGCAGGGAGTGAGCCTTTCCCTCCACGTGGCACGATGACAAAGCCTCCGGGGCGGAGGCGTGGGGCTCTGCTGCGGTCTCTTCATGTCAGCTGAAGACCTTCTCAAACTGGTTTCTGAAGGCTGATGCTCCCACTCGGTCTGGTGTGCAGGAGCCCTTGGCTAGTGCGGTGCCAAGGCTGCTCTGAAACCAGCTGGTCGGGTTTTGAAGGTGCCTGAATGATGACTGAGATGACAAGCTGGCCGGACAAGGCCTCGTGCGAAAGTAGGCCACCAAAAGTTTCTAATTACGATAAAAATACCTTTGTAGTCTTTGTAGTGAGGGAGAGCCGTGGCACTCAGTCTAGATGTCTCTGTCCAAAGAATGAGCAAGAGAGAGCTTTCTTAGATCCTTTACCTTTGCTTAAAAGAGACAAGAGATCATCTGACAGCATGTTCGTTAGGCTCCTTTTCCAATAACGAGTCTGTCATAGGAGCTGCCTCAACTCTCACAGCGGAGCCCGTTGCCCACACAGCCTGCAGCCACGTGCCGAAGAGCTCCTGCTACCTCCGCACACACGCTGCCCTCTCCGGACAAGGTTGATTCTCATCTAAAAGAGGAAAACATCACAGTGAAAAGCAAAATGCACTGTAGCCCTGCTAAGAAGAGCTTATTCACAAATTTCTTTCCCGGGCCCAGGCACAATTCATCCCAAGACATTGTTAGACACCTGGAGAGCCGTGCTGTGCCTGGTGGTCAGGCACCCTCCGGAGCTGGCTGGGAAAGTAGATGTCCATGAGCATGGGGGGGGGCAGGAATGGTCTGATGAACTTCTGAAGATATAGAAAAAAGAGTGTAAAAGAAGTTTGGAAGGGACATGAAGATCATGCTTAATTTGAAGGAGTTTGCCCTTGAGACCCATGGAGAGCACATCAGCTGGCTCCAGCTAACATGTTTTCTCCAGCACTCCAGAAAAAAAGAGCCGAAGTACAGTATGTACTTGTCTGCTGAGACATTTAGATTGGCTACTGATACTCTGCAAATGTTTATAAAGAAAACAAAATGTGGATGATAGCCATTTTCATTAAAACGTGCAGATTCAGTTCACCCCGAATCACGGGATCCCTGAGCCATATTCTTGCCCTTTTGAAGACATCTGATTCACAGCAGCACTGGGGCTGTGTGGCTCTTGCTGCTGTTTGCTTGCTTGGTCTGGTACGTGCAGGTACCTGCTCAATACCTGCAAGGTGAAGTTTAACGTCCTTTGGCCCTGCCACCTCAGTTTGATTTTAGTCAGGTCAAAGCCAAGAGGAGGAAAAGACATAAAACTTCAAGCCATACCTGCCCAAGGCAGAGTTCCCTCTTGTGTACCATGTAAAATTGTCAAAAAATTTGGTGGCTGATTCCTTGGGTGCACGGATGCTCATGAGCTTCCTTTGGGCCAGGCAGCACATCCTCTCTCCAAACCAGGTGCACAGATGTTTTGTGACGTTCTGGGGATGTTTCCTAGCTCTGCCACTTGCTGCACCTCGTCACTCGGATACATTTATGCCAATAAAGCATTGTCATGGTTTAACCCCAGCCAGCAACTAAGCCCCACGCAGCTGCTTGCTGGCTCTGCCTCGGTGGCACGGGGGAGAGGATCAGAAGGGTAAAAGTGAGAAAACTCATGGATTGAGATAAAGACAGTTTAATAGGTAAAGCAAAAGCCACTTGCGCAAGCAAAGCAAAACAAGGAATCCATTCACCCCTTCCCATCAACAGGCAGGAGTTCAGCCATCTTCGGGAGAGCAGGGCTCCATCACGCGTAATGGTTACTTGGGAAGACAAATGCCCTAGCTCCGAACGTCATGCTGAGCATGACGTCATATGGTATGGAATATCCCTTTGGTCAGTTGGGGTCAGCTGTCCCAGCTGTGTCCCCTCCCAACTTCTTGTGCCCCCCAGCCTCCTCGCTGGTGGGGCGGTGTGAAGAGCAGCAAAGGCTTGACTCTGTGTAAGCCCTGCTCAGCAGTAATGAAAACATCCCTGCGTTATCAACACTGTTTTTGGCACAAATCCAAAACATAGCCCCATACTAGCTACTATATAGAAAATCAACCCCATCCCAGCCAAAACCAGCACAAGCATGAGAATCACGTACTGAGTTATATATACTGTGCCCGTGACAGAGCCTTCAAAAACATGGGAACTGCAGTTCTCAAACCACTGCTCTCTGTAACCGTCCCCCACCTCCAATGTGGGTGACTTTGCCAACCTTGCAATGAAGGAACTGACAACACTGATGAGAGCAGAGACATAATTTCATGTCCAGCCCACTAATTTTATTTACTCAAATAATGTATCCCCAGGGATTATTTTGGCTCGTTGTGGGTGGGTGCTGTTTAATTCTCCCTGCTTGGCTCTTGCCAAGGCTGTGAACCGCTAGCCTGCAAAGCCATGGCCTGACACCCGCTGGCACCTGGGTCAAAATGTCCTCATAAACTGTGAGACAGAAACAAATGCCCGTGGGAGCAGTCGGAGCAGCAGCCGTACCCGGGTGCCTTCAGCCGTCAACAGCACCCTTTCGCAGCGGTGCAGAAATCAGGCTATGTGGCTGCGGTATAAGCCACAAAGGGCTCGTTTCTCCCATGCTGCCTTCTTGCACCGGTGACACTGTGGTCCAAACCATCCACCGAGGTATCAGGCAATCCCAAATCAGCCTGTGTGGTATCTACTTTTGTATCTACTGTGTGCAGATGGGACGGAGTGCCCCCTCTCCTCACCAGGACATCTGCTAGCTAAACCCATTTTCCTTCTGCCTCCTTGTAATTTCCTTATCTTGATGCCTGTTTATGTTATGTGCGTGTATGTTCTACATGCTGGAAGCCCAATTCGAAGCCAAAAATGGAGTTGTCTATGTCTCGTGGTGTCCCTAGCCACGACACATCCCACCCGCTCTGCAGAACTCCAGCCAAAAAAGTTCGCTTCCCTTTCGGCGCTGCAGTGCTTTTGGATGTCAGAACCAGCGTCAGCCCTCTTCAGAGACTTGAGCAACTGCTGTGAATTTAAAACAAATATTTTTTATCTTAAATGCCACGGCAGGTCAGCTAAACAGAAAAGAATAGCTGGTAACAGGCTCAAATCGACAGCGGGGTGGGGTGTTTACAGCTCCATCAACAGCTCAGCGTTAATGAGCTGAGTCCAAAAATTACCTCTCTATTGATGGAGGCAGGGATGGAGTGCACAGATGAGAAAGATAGTGATCGCTTCTGGCTGCAGGCAGAACTTGGAGAGCGTTTATTTTTCACTTTCGATTGAACTGATTTTTTGCAGAGGACAGTAAAGTTCTGAAAACTGCAGCCACGCAGCCTGGCACACGTGCCAGCCCTGCAGCCCCAGCGCGGGAGGCGCAGGACTTCGTCCTCTCCCAGAGAGCATCTGGCTGTGCATGAGAAGGAAACACCTCGGCTGTAACAGAGTCAGCCCTTTGCTCCGTGTGCACGCGTGTGCCTGTGCGCTCACGCGTGTGCCTGTGGGCTCACGCGTGTGCCTGTGTGCTCACGCGTACTTTTTACCCAAGAGTGCCAGGCAGGAAAAATGTAGCTGCTTTATACCGAGCGGATGTAAAAAGGCTGCAAATATATCAGAGGAAAAATCTCTCATGCGTTGCAACTGCTGTAACTAATGGGAATGTTCTCATGGAAGGTGTTATTTCTGCCCCTGATTTTTCACTTCGCTTTGCTTTCCGTAGGAGGTGTTGGTTGTGCTACGGCTGAGCAAAATGGGAGAAGAGAGATATCTTCAGAGGATAGCTCCATTTGAACTTCCAGTGTATCAGTGATGCAGACGGGGAGTTTCTCCAGGATAGCTTCTTTTTTGCCAATTCAAGTTTTGGAGAATTTTTCCAGGACAGCTTCTTTTGTTCAATGTGACCATTTCTGGATTTGTTCAGCCTTCAGAAAAGAAGGTTTAGGGGAGACCTTATCACCATGTTCCAGTATTCAAAGGGTTGCTATAAAGAAGACGGAGACTCCCTTTTTACAAGGAGTCACATGGAAAAGACGAGGGGTAATGGGTACAAGTTAGTCCTGGGGAGATTCCCATTGGACACAAGAGGAAAATTTTTCACAATGAGAACAATCAGCCATTGGAATAATCTCCCCAGGGAAGCGGTGGATTTCCCAACATTGGACACGTTCAAGATTCAGCTGGACGGGGTTCTGGGCCATCTTGTCTAGACCATGCTTTTGCCAAGAAAGGTTGGACCAGATGATCCTTGAGGTCCCTTTCAACCTGGTATTCTATGATTCTATCATTATTTTTGAGGGACTTTTCACACAACCTCTCTCTATAGAAGTGTTTTAATGTGTTGAACTGTGCTGCAAGTAAGGGCTGACGTGTTCAAGGTGAAAGGCGCAGTGCCACGCAAGCGGTTCAAGCATATCAGCACTCAACACTGCCCTTTGGGTCCCTGCTTATGATTTCTGAGGGTAATTTTCTATGGTTGAGGCATTTCCATAGGTCAAGAGAGAGGACACCTCAAGAAATACCACTCTTCAGCTATTAGTAAAATTCATTTATAATTTTTGCCATAAATTTGAGTTAGTAAATGGATGATTTTCTTGGTGTTTCCATGTTTGAGGGACGACAGCTGCAGCAAGTGGTTTTTTTGTCCCTGAAGAAAAAGTATTTATTATTTTAAACAACACTTTCTGCTTATATGAGAAAATTCAAAGTATATTTTTAAACACGAACAACAGAACTAGTCCTGAGACATGCTTTTAAACTATTTAGCAATACAGAGAAAGTATACCCTGTTGAAGGCAGACTACAGAAACGTTAACATCCTCTCAAGGTAAATCAAGTAATGGACCGTTGGCCTATTTTTCAAACCGCTTCTCCTCAGTAACTTGACATTTGATAGGATTATCTATTACTGTTGGATTTTGGTCGACTCTCTGGTATGCCTGAGAAGATTGTCATCTTGTGATTTAAAGATAATAGAGCCAAGCATGTGAAACTGCACACAGAGAATAAACCTTTGACTCAGAACTGACTATTTTGTTAAAAAAAAGAGGACGACTTTGTCTTGAGCTCAGTTTGATACACTCGCAGTTAATGAAATTATCCAGCAATAACTTTCCATTCTAAATATTGCTGTGCTATTTTTAAAAGGCTCCTATGACACTCCACACGGAGCGGCCCAAGCTAACAATACGAGATATCTGGAGAGGGTGAGTTTGATTAAAGACTTGTGACAATAGCTAATGTAAGCTTTAACTAAAAATGTCAACTCCATTTGTTTTCAGCTTAAAGAGTTTCTGGATCAGAATGTGCAGGTAGGAGTTACAACAATTTCAAGATTACACTTGACCTAGTAGAAAAATGATCATGTAAAAAGTGACATAAACTGTGGCTCTGTGTGTGTGCACATGTGTATCTGTGTGCCTGTGTATAAATACGTCAGCACTGGCAAAGAACTTTACCGTTACAGTTTTCCAAAACATGCAACATCTATTTTTATTATTCAGCCTCACAATTGGCAATTAAAAAAAAAAAAATGGAATGAGCTAAAGCGGGCTTTTTATTATGCATGGTTTTCTTTCTTTGAATTTCAAAATTACCTAGCATGCATTTTAAACTTTGGTACAATTTGCAGGCTGTTTTCATTTCTATTTAAAAGGGCTAAACACTAAGAACGTGCCTCTGCTTTGCATTCTAATTGCATGTACCTGATTTGCACAGCAGAACAAAAACCTAATTTTCAGATTATGAATCACGCACTAAGAAATAATTATTGTTTTATGAGAAAAAAAAAAGTTTTCCACATTTTCCCCCCTTGCCCAATTTATGAGAACTGTTTGCCAGTTTGTAGGTTGCCAGCCTTCCCAGAACACCATCTATTACTCTTCAGGGACTTGGAAAAGGTAGACAGAAACACGAGGCATGCAACTGTTTTGACTGCATGCTTTTGCTTGCAACATAACACTTGCCTTTTATTATTTTATCTTCAACAATCAAGGGGTGACTAAATGGTTGCAGGTGGTGATGAAAATAAAAGCCATCCATCATTATTTATTAGGCATGAAAAAGATACACAATAATGTAATTTAATCCTGGAGCAGACAATTATTTCCACATATTGATAATACAATGTGAAAACTGTCATGAATCCTAATGTGATGTTCGCCTTTATTGGTGAACCACTAGTAGCAATGCAAATAATGAAACTGTATCAAAAAGAAAAAAAAAAGTAATTATTTGCATATACCAATAGTGTTGTAGAAAAACACATCGTTACTAAATTTGGAAATATAATCATGGTTCGTGTGTTACTTTGGTTTTGAAGTTTGCAAATGCAGAAGCAAAGTGTTCCTCTAAGTAAATATTTTACTGATTTCTGCATCATCAAAATAATTTCACAAGTTTTGATAAGGGAACTTTAAAGCCATGGACATGCAGCTGCATAATCACCCCCGGATTATATGAACTTGCAGATCTCTCTGCTAATATATTCACATATTTGTGTGCAACACTTCCTCCGTTAAAAATAATTTAAGAAATATCTTTGCTCCTGATTCAAAGCCCATTTAAGTCATCAGAAAGACTCGCATTGATTTTGGTGGGCGTTAGACAGAAACCCTTTGTTGCTGCTTTCTATAAATAAAGTTGAGCTCCAGCTCGGGCAGAGCAGTTCTCACAGATATGTTCATGCAGAGGACATTCACCCCTGGGCAGACACAAGCACGTGCCACTTAAGGTCCACTTATGTCTCATTTTGAGGGGGGTAAAAGGACCTTTTGGCTGGACAAAAATATACATTTTTTTATAAATAGGTAACTGTGCATGCAAAGTATATCTGCAACTGCACAGCTAATTTACATTTGAATTACCATGTCTGGGCATGCAAATCAGGTAATTACTTGCTCGCATATAACCGGCCTTTTGCATGCACAAATACCTATTATATGCATTCGGTCACAGTCATGTGTCTGCAGCGTTTAGCTGTACCTCACGAGGAACCACAGCGAGGAAGAGGTTTACATTATCTCTTACGGACTTGGTGTCTTCTAGAGTGATGTAAGAGATATTTGCAATCATTAGGAGGTCTGTAACCGTGCTGAGTGTGTTGTCCCTTAAACCGAAGCCTCTTAGACTCCAGTTTATCAGGTGCTATTGCTGGAGCACTTGTGACAGAAAAAACATTGAGAATTAGTTACAAATGGGGAGAGTCTCCTTTCCCCTGTAAAAAGATGGAGCATGAAATGGTAAAACCCCGCTCTGAGGACACTTCTAAACCCACCATGGAATTTCCGGAGGGCACCTGTGGGGAAGCTGCTGAGCACGTGTCGGGCAAGCAGCAAGGGCTGGGACGGGACGGGGTGGAGGGATGGGGTAGGAGGGAGGGAGGTGTGGGGCTGGGGTAGCAGGGACGGCGTCAGGGCAGCCCTGCTCTGCCTCTCCTAAGCTTGGCAGCAGCTGATTTACTTCCGCACGGGCTTTCCAAGCAATCTCACCTCCTACCACTCCACATTTAGGAAGGAGCAGAGAGGTCAAGTGCGGTTTCCCAAAATACTGGGCATTACCCATCTCTCTGCGAGCACGCGATGGGCACCGGCTGGTCTGAGCATCGCCTGAAATGTAACAGCAGCCGCCGCTGTTTTCGTGGAAAGCCCACCAGCTGGAGGCAGCGGTGGCGGCCGGGCTGGGGGGGCACCCGCCGCCGAGGGGAGAGGGTCCAAGCGCGGCTCCACCACCCCTGGGCAGGCAGGGTGCTGCCGGGAGGGAAGGAGCGGAGGAGAGGAGTGGTTGCACTTTCACTTTTGCCTTGTGTTTAGGCTGTTGGTAGCAGGACAAGTGGGCTTGAAAAAAAATGCAACGTGAGTTGTTTTTCTCCATTAATCACTCGATTTTTTTTCAGCTGCCTGGCTTCATTACATTTGTTTGTCTTTCCCTCTCCAACTGAGCAGGGGGATCTGATTTTCCTGAATTTGGCTGAAGAGACAAATTAAAGTTTTCTTTGTTTATAATCAAAGCAGGAGTGATTATTTGAACATTTTGAAGGAATCACACAGCATTTTAAGAGTCTGTAAAAAGACAAGAAAGGTGGTGGGAAGTCATCAGATGCTATTTTCTTTAAAACTGTGTGGATGGTTTTAACAAAGTGAACCCACGGCGTCCGTAGAGTTTCACCAAATGGCCTGGGAACTGATGGCAAATTTGTGAAAACATGCTGGAAATGTTTTGTTGATAGTC
>NW_010553267.1:88228-98493 GCF_000687285.1 Phaethon lepturus | reverse complement strand
CTGCTGACATTAGGGGCAGATCCTGCATGTCACCACAAGTATTTGGCAGTGGAGAAAACCAGAGATTTTGTTCAGCTCTGTTTGGAATCAGAAAGCAAATTGATCTTGGAGGCTCTCCCTGGAACTCTTCATATTTTTGGAAAACAAAAGATATTCAGAGGAAGCCCTGTTTTTATTATGCATGAGATTGTTATGGGAGGAGAAAAGGGAGTCTGTGACTTACAGAAAAGAAGAGGGGAATCGGAGCCTTTGCTGGAATTGAACAGATTATTCCTGGCCTTATCGTTGTGTACTTTTCCCCAGGAACATGGATTTTTACGTGAGAAAAGATTATTTCTGAATTATTATTTATTTATTTATTTATTAGTCTGTCTTCTGTGCCTCATACAATGGGAGATCAGTTACCTGTGGGGTCAGTAAATGGTCCTGGTGGGAGCTGAGGGGAGGGAGTACGCCCAGAGCACACGGCAGTGCTGGGAAACGCTGCTGTGGTGGGACGGGACTCATGGTCGGCTGAGACGGGACACATGGTCCTTCCTGGCAGCGCTCAGCCACCCTTGTCTCCCTCGCTCTGCTCTTGCTCCAAGGGGATGATTAGGCACAGAGAGTCCCGACTGCTCCTTTTGATCCACCATCTACATGACCTGGATGAAATCCCAGACCCAAAGAGTTTTTCCCTTAACTCCAGCCAGTATTTCACCTCGTCTTCCAGTAAGTGACGTTGTGTCGTCTGCGGCAGCAAGGGTAGTGCCCTTGCTCACTACGGCAGCATCACCTCCCCATCTTCTAGGCTGCTTCTCTTGTTTTTTGGGAAGAACCCAGCAGAGCACTGGGAGGAAATACCTCAGCAGTATTTCCTCTCTATGGCCTAAAGAGAAACCCAGGAAAGCTGGGAGCCCAGGGCTCAGCAGTGCGACCTGCCCTCCCCCCAGACACCACACGTTTCTGTGTGAAAGAGCTCAACTATGAAGTAGCAAAATTTCCCAGAGGTGACAAGGGAGGACCTTTTGAGGGACCATGCTGTGTACACTTGTATGGGTTGGTGGATTCCAGATGAAGCAAAGAAAAACTCTCCATGGGAAGCTTCTGACTTCATAGATTGCTCAAACACTAACCATGCTTAGCACAGGGCTGGATGTGATAAACTAGATTCATACAGCGACCCAAGGAAAAAACAACAGGGGAATGTGGCAAGCAGTCAGTTTTGTGGTCTGAACCTCACAGGAAGGACATGTTTTCAGATCAGACCCCGGCTGTAACAGCTAGGCTGAAGTAGAAGGAGAAGCAGAAGAGGCAGCTGCTTCTTCTTGCAATGCCTTTGAGTCGTTTCAAGACTGCCACTTTTGCCCTCAGGCAAAGGTCCAGCCACAAGGAAAGGCTGATCTGCTGGTCCCACTACTATTCAAAGCAGCTCCATGTCCCCAGATATGGTCCCACCATGCAACCAGCCACTAGTCCCGGAGCAGGACTGTGCATTCATGATGCCGAGATTCTGTTGTCTTACGCTGATTTGTTCTGCTTTATGTGGAGGGGGTCACAAGGCAGATGTGAGACAAGTCACCCCGCCATGAAAAAGGAGTATTCATGCTCAGGGGGGAGCTCAGCTTGAGGGTCGTCGTTCGGTCTTCAGCACGGTGCTCAAGCGAGCGAGGACTAATTGGAAAGGACGCAGAGGAGAGCAGCACCGGGGCTGAAAACCAGGGGAGGAGAGGGAGAGAACTGGGGCTGGTCAGGGTAGAAACGGGAGATGTCCAATACATAAAAGGCTGTTGCAGAGGGGCAGGAAATAAACTATTCTCCCTGTCTGGGGGGGATATGAGATGAAGTTGCAGGCTTACATTTTAGTGAGAGAGCCTAAATAAAAACTTTCTAATTATAAAAATAGCTCATAGTAGAAAAGGCAACAGATCCTTTATGGGCACTGGAATAATCTATTAGCATAACTAATCTTGTTGTTTACTTCCAGAAAAATGTTGGAAAGTAGTTTTTTTTGAAAGTCTTTTTCATAAGTGACAGCAAATCTCCCTCAAGTAAACATCCTTTCCAGTCTTCATGTATCTGCTGTGTCTTCTACCTCTCCTCCCAGGCAATGATGAATGTAACAAAGTAGTGGGTGGGAGGAAACACAGATAAATATTTTCTAAGTAATGTACTATAGATACTGGGCACAGATAGGAATAGCATTGTGCTCATTATGTTTTCATTCTCACCAACACAAATCAGGAATAAATCCAGTCACCAAACTCTTTCTACATGTAAAACTGGAGAAAGTGAGTGGTGAATGAATGTGTTGCAGAGAGTTGAATGTGAATTTTTTGGTAAGCCAGCATCTTTGTTTTATTATCTAGTCATGCTTCTGTGCAAGGAGACCAAGTCCGGTCATTATACGCATTTTTCTCAAGAGCCAACACTGTTATGGGATATACTGGAGACAGTGTGGGTGGAGCACAATAGTATTAAAAAATAAAGCAATGTCTCCTTTTTTGTTTTCCTGTATAAGAACAAATCATTTATTCCCCACTGGATTTCATGAGTGTGTTATTTACCACTGTTTACTGTAACTAGCTTCCTATTATTACAAAAGTTGGCGGGGTGAGCATGGGTCTGTAGCTTGCCCAGTTGCATTCCAATTCGTTTCTGCCAAAAATGAAAAATGGGTTTTCCATGCACCTATCACGTGTAGGAATATATTTAACCGCATTTCTTGCTCCTACAGATGCTGGCCTCATTGTCAGAGAGTCTTCAGGAATATGCCTAACCCTCTCTCTCCATCAAAGCACTCTCTGATGGGCATCCTCTGAGCACCCAGAGGAGAGGGGACCGTCACAGGGCTGCAGTACAGTGGCACAACGCCCAGCCTAATTTCAACCTGGTTAACTTGACTGCTACACACAACAGCACTTAAATCGGCCTGAGCTAATTTATCCCAAGGAGAAGGTAACCAGATATTTCTGTGCAGCACTTCATCGCTTCTACGTCTACACTCTCCACAGGGTGTCACTGCCAGGAGGATTTGTCCAGCCTTCCCCTGCAAAGCGTTGCCCAACGCCACACCAGTAGGAAGGTGCGCTGAGCAGCGGGAAAAACATCACACAGCTTGTGCCTTTACTTGCCCAGGTATGCAAGGACAGGGATTATGCCCGATCACAGTGTGCCCAAGTGTGGCCACAGAGGAAAATGTGAAAGAGCGAGTAGATTTGGGACAACAGCCCCAAAGCAGCAGGATTAGCCCGGGGGTAGCCCCGCGCTGGGCACAGGACTACCTTGGGCTTCTCCAAATGCTGCTGGAGCTATGTGAACATGCTGCGGGAAGGGACTCAGTGGTCTGGGTCATCCCACTGTGAAGGATGAATAATGTGGTGCTCGGCAGAGCTGAGCTGCATGTGTTCGCACTGGAGAATCTGGTCTGGATTTCTGGTTTACGTTTCCAAGAGGCCGGTGCCCTTTGTAAATCAAGTAAGACACAGGAAGAGCTGGTGTGCTTGTGAGAGCACCGGCCCAATAAATAGATATATAGCTAACTCTCTGCTTGGTGGTGTTTTCTCTCTGCTTGGGCAAACAATATTCTGAGTGCTTCCTAGTCCTAATCAAACTGCAGGGTACTAATAAAACAAATCCAAACTAATAAAGCACATTTCGTCACTATTAATCCTCTTAAAGTTATCAGGTTTTCACATCTCTAGATAGGAGTGGTACTGTCTGACATAAGGTAGAGAGATAAAAGTAGCATAAAAGAACTGTTACCATACAACAGCATTAAGACAAAAATATAATTGCAAAGGCTGAACTTGATTATTATTTAAAACATGTGTTGGGTGGAGGCACCAGCCGGCAGGAAGCATCTGATGCTGATGAACCCACACAACCTCAGCATGACTGACTTTTGAGTATGAATGTAAAAGATTTATTAATTTCATTTTTTAAGATGTTCTATTTGTTTTGAAAACATTTGGGGTTGCAAAACACATGAATCCTGTAACTATTTCCATAAAGCCTGGAACAGCGGAACAACATTAGAGGGGGTGGGGAACACCAGTATATTTTTTTTTCCTGGGAAGAATTTCCATTAAAATTAAATCTAGTTTAATTATAGCTCCTCAGCAGTGAGTATGTGATTTCTGATTATGTCCCTGGTGGATGCTCAGGTTGGTACTGCTGTGGTTGGATTGAGGTCTGCTCCATTTCATTACTTTTTCCTTGAAGAGAAACCTCACTGGTATTCGTGGAAACCATGTGTCGGTCTGTGCAGTGCGTCATTATGTATTATCATATCATAGAGTTTAAAAAACATTGCATTGCTGCTTCTGGTAGGATTCTCTTTATGTGGAATACAGATGGCATTATTGTAGGTAATTCTCTTTCTTAATTCCAGCCCTCAAGCCAATCAAACAAAGAGAAAATTGTAGATGGATATGAACAAATTTCTTGGTATATATCCAAAACCCACAAATAATTAGGCATGGGAGAAGCTCAAAAGATTTGGTTTGGACACACACTCAAGCTCGACTCCTGTGCAAAGCTGTAGGGGAACCTCCATGGTTAAGGCTGTGCTCCATTACACGGGTGTAAACAAAGTCAGTGGTTACACCAGGGAAAGGGAGAGTTCAGCAAGTGACCCCCTGGCTGAAGATCTCAGGAGAAAAGGTTTTTTTTGTGAGATTTCTATTACTTCCTGTTTCTGGTCAGGTTCAGGTCAAGAACAGCTTTCTCACAGTGCTGGGGCACTGGTGTTCCCATCCCCGACGGACCAGGAAGCACTGGGGAGCATGGAAATAAAGCCAAGCCAGCCTTTCAGAGTGCAGGAGAGCACTGCTTTGGGCTGGGTCGATTTTTATTTTGTCTGAACTTGTTCCTCTGCCCAAAGTGGCAGTATGGAAGTAATAGTGTGAGGTACGAGACTATGGTCATGAGCCACCTCATCTATATGGCATGACTTAGAGATCGGAAACACATCACGTTTCCAAATTACACTAACGGTGCTTCTTTCTTTTTTTTTTAAGCAGAGGATGTCCCTGATTTTGCTTTTGGTAGTAAGGACAGCTATTTTGTGACCCACAGTTGCTTCTGACCCCCCCACCAAATGATATAACAGCATGACCGATCTCAACAGAAAAAACACAAGCACACAACGTACCTGCAGTTCTTTGCATCCCAGGCTCAATGCTCAGCCAACGACAACCTCCTGGAAAGGCTCTCTTTTCTGCAACTGAAGTGAAGGGAAAGGCTTCAGGTACGGGAACAGCAAGGCTTACAACATCGTATTTAAATTGCCAGCTACACCACCCTGTGTTGCACTGACTTATCTAGAGCTCTCTACAGTTATTCCAACATGAAAGGATCAGCATATCTGAACTAATAACCTGGTCTCCCCTTGCTTCGGAGACGTGCCCCATCCAGCAGACGTCAAAGGCTACAGTCACCGTTCAGGGACACCCAATGCTTCACCGCAAAGGCAGGGATGCAGGCAACATAGAAGAGATGCAAGCAGTAAAAAAGAGCTTCGGCAGGAGGCCCAGCCCTTTCTAAACCTCTGCTTTAGGTAGCGGCATTCTCCATCTTCCCAGCACTTTGCAGAAGTGTTGTCACTAGTGCTGCAGCCCAGTGCAATAAGAGCAAAACCAGCTGAAATTTGTGTATTAGCAGGCAAATTTTACTGCTTGCAAGGTGCGAATACAAGATGAGTGAGTTTTTTATATGCCATCAGCTGCTCTGCTCAGACTCACAGTCGGGATAACTTGGCAAAGAAAGGTTTTCTGTTGAGCATTGCAGGAGCCTGGAGAAATAGTGTTAGAAAAGGGCGCTTTCATCTAAGGAAATAACCTAAACCACTGATGATCAGCCTGTGTGAATCTCTCTTATGTCTGAGTAAGATGCAACATCAGACCCTGACATTGATGTGGTAGTTGCCCTAGAAAAAAGAAACAAAAAAAAACCCCAAAACAAAACAGCATTTTAAAACAAAGACAGCTGGATTGACAGCGACCTACAGAGACAGCTGTGGCCAGCGGTGACACTGATTGAGGCAGACTTCTCTAAACTGGTGACAGACTCTGAATGCCAGATCCCACAATCAGTCCTAAATGACACAAGATACAGCTTTATGTAGCTGTTGTGATTAGGGAACTTTCTGTTACAGTGGGAATGTATGAAAATGTTAGATGCATTGCTGGCCTCCAAACATTCTTCCTTCTTGATCCCTCAGAAAAGGATTTGGTGAAAGAATATCTAACTTTAAATGAGAAACATCTTCATGAAGCTTTCCAGGGAAAATCTGCACTTAAACGAGGAGTAGTCATTGAGCTCCAGCCGCTGCCTTTGGAAGGTTTCATAGCCCCCGGTTTGTTGTGTTCATTCAGCTTTCATTTTTTCATGTTTATTAGGAAAATTTGTTTGTTTGGTTTTTTTTAACCCATTTTCAACAGAAGGAAAGAAACCAGACCTCTGGTGCCATTGAGGTTCCTGCCACACAAGTGGTAACGAGGACAGTACTGGTGCTTTCCGCTGGCTGGAGTATCAGAGCCCCAAGCTTCAGAGGAGCTTGGGACTGCTGTGGTACTGGAAAGTCCAAGACTTTGGGCTTATTTCTAACCTTTCAGTCCAGGATAATCCCAAGGTGAGGTGCAGTGGCTCTTCGAGCACTTGTCCACAAGTATTTCACTGTAGCTCGCAACCTGTAGACAGTCTTTGGGACAAATGCCTACAGGGCCAGTGATTTTACTCTGCACACCTTTCTGGTCCCTGCAGAATGGCCTCCACCATCTCTCAGTGCTGTCTAACTGTGAGGTGGCCCTAAATGTTGGTCAGCAATAATTCTCTACTTCTTTTCCTCAAAACCTCATCCAAGCACCCTGTGATGGGGTAGTAAGAAGCGTAGCTGTAGGAATTTTAATGTCTGAAGGAACTCCAGGGTCCCTTAAGAAGGTTATGAAAGATCTGCTTGTTAAAGAAACAGTTATTGATGGGTCCTTCCTGGCCTGAAAAATGCTTAAGCAATCAGAAAGTACAACTGCCTTAGAACCAGCGATTTCAGCCACAGTGCTGTTGGGAGCAATGCACATCCAGATCTCTGAGGATGGATTTGAGATGCCAAAGAAGTCTTCTAGCTCTCTCGCAACTATCTCACAACTTAAATAGTTTTCCAGCAAACAGTTTTGCTGAGGGTGTCAGAGCTGGAGGGGACATCGTGTAGAGCAGTTTATGCCAGCCTGTCTTCACCCCGATTCCATAAAATGCCTTCTAATTCTTATTAAGAGGCTTACGTCATAACTTAAGTCATTCATCCCACTCACAAAACAGTCATGATTTCTGGTGGACATTACTCATGCAACACCCTCCTTTTCTTCAGTTTTTCTATGGATTCAGAAATTTTTAGCCAAGTCCAGGCCATAGTGCTTTTTTACTTATTCAGACTGAGGCCAAAGATTCATTCTGGATTCATTATGAATTCATATGTAGACTATCAGCTGATCCAAAGTCAGATAATTGACAGAGTACATATAATTATTCACCTTTCTATTTGCAAGGTCTCTGGATCAACAAAGAAACCTCCATTATGAGCCCTACTTGGATCATACAATTTACTGGGGCAATGTCAGATTATAGACAGGCAAGAATAAGGCTATGACTGCATTGATTTCTAACAGTGAGGAATCTCATCAGCTGCTTCCATGAGCAGCCTGAGATGCGGCTGAGGACATGCTGAGGCTCAGTGACCTCATACCAACATGTCCCGATGCCACAGTGTCTGCCTGACTGCCGTTTGCATCTATGTGAGTCTACTCACAATCAGTGTATCTATCCAAAGATCACAGGGGAAACCAGTCATTCACAGTTGCTTCTGCTTCCTTCATCCTTCCCCTTTTCCAGAGTCTGATTTATCAGTTGCATCAGCCTTAAATCGTTTTCCCTTTTTTACGCCACTATATGCCAAGATGCACATACAGACATCTCCATTCAAAATTGGATATTTCCTCATAATTACTTCAGAAACCAAGGACTATGACTCCAACAGATGCACATAAAGATCCTGGCATGCAGAGTAATTTCAGTAATAGATACAACTATCTTATCCCTTTGTCAGTCTTAGCGTTCAATCAGTGGCTGACAATACTACTGAGGAAACTTTGGCAGAATTCCTCAACAGAAAAGCACGGCAAACTTCTCACCAACAGTGTCTTCTACAACATCTCCTGCAGACTCAGTTTCAAACATTTGACCTGTCTGCAGCATCCAAACAGCAAATATGAAACATGTGGCTCCCAAAAGGCACCTGAAACCTTGGATAGTCCTAAACCTCTCTCAAAACCATAGTGCTCCTTGGGAAGGTGTCCTGACCTTGGCTGCAAGCACTGGATTGTTATAAACTCTCCTGTCTGCTTCATTTGGTAGAAGGGCAAGGCCACCCAGATTGCCTCTCTGTCCAAAAGAGTGCTCAACTTCCACTTCATCCACTCGTTTACCCCTTCCTCATTCCTTTTTTCTCCCAGAAACCCCATTCCAACCACTTGGATTTGCTACAAGACAGAGATGCTTCAATTTATACCGGCACAGCTCATCTCACTCAATACGGTGCAGACATGGTGCTACATAATGGTCAAAAGGGTGAGCATCATGTAAATGCATGAGCGATATCGTCAGCACTTCTAGGAAGTTGTACACAGAGATCTACCCGGTTAATAGCGAGACGTGCACACCTTCTGTGCACCTCTCTGAACACACATTCAAACATATGGCTGCTGAGATAGAATATATCCTGCCAGCCTTTTTTCTTAATTAAAGTTGTGCGAGTTATGAAATACTTTCCTTTATAATAAGCTCTTATTCCTGTGGAGAAATTTCTATTTGTTTTTATCTCATTTGAGCTTCAAGGTTAATCTTAGTTTAAGAATCTCGCTCGCTGTGATAGCAACCTCATTGCGCTTCAGTCTGATCTGCGTGCGTGGGTGTGCGTGCGTCCCTTTGTTTCATGCTGAGGCTGGATGCCGGTAGCTGAGTATCCTCCGTGTACTGGTTTGTCCTACAGACATGAGCAATAGGTGTAGGTGACTGCGAAAATGGTACATGAAGGGTATTTTCCAGAGCAAATTTAGGGCCATAAAAACAAAACCAAAGGGGCAGATGCAGAATTTTTATCCTGTTTTGCACGACAAGGCAAACGTGAGATGTTTCACTTTCTGATCTACTGTAAATGGGAATTTAATTCTGAAATCCTTGATATATATTTACTTATTTTGTTATATGAGAGCAGCAAGCGATAATTTATTCCAGCTTGAAAAGAGACCTTAATAAAGCAGAAAGAATAAAGAACAAGGAATTTAGATCAAATTAATATACATGAAATAAAACAACACGAATCCTTGCTTTATCCACAAATAAACTTTTTATGTCCTGTATACTTTATGATGATTCTCATGTCGTATCTTACATATGTATTGGACAAATATAGCAGCAATACTGACATAATTGTTCACAGTTATAGGCACTAGAACAAATGTCTGAATTATTTACACAAGTCCATCTTCCGTTGGACATTTGGATCTGCAGCAATTTAGGATAATGGCTCAGCTCTTTCCTTTAGTTCATCAACATCATATTTTTGAATTCAGTAAAAACTGTTCTCTTTCCTCTTTTTTTTTTTTTTTTTTCAGGATACGTAACGAGTAACATTTCATGGAAAGATAAAAAGCCACCTTTAAATGCTGCCAGTACTGGCCACCATCTTCTTTTTCTCCATTCTTCAAAGGTATGTTGGTGTTTCTTACTCGCTATAGCTGCTCTCAAATTCTTCTTTCCTTTCCATGCATATTTCTCCTGACTCCTATCTCAACCTCTCTATTGGCTTTTCCTTTTCCGACTCCAATCCTTGTACTGTTTCTCATGACAATCCCTCGCCTACACGTATTTGCTTCAGCTCTCTCTTCCTTTGTTCCGTCAGCTCTTAAACGGTCAGCCACCACGTAGCTCTTATAAGTTTCAATTCCATGCTAAAATCACATTCAGGTATTGTTCTGGGTGGCAGAAGAAGTCCTGATGTGTTGTACGCTGTCGTAAGGGCTCTGTCTCGAAAATATCCTCTCTCACGTAATAGGCTCAATCACAAACCCGCTGAAATACTTGTAAAATTCCTCTGGACTTCCACGTGTGCACGGGTGGACCCAAGGTAACATCTTGTCTCTATCTGTGCCACAGAAGGGCATAAGGGACTTGTGGAGAAAGTTAGCGCGTGGTAAGAGAATTACATTTCCACATTAACGGTTGTGGCAGCC